>NC_031502.1:31864437-31903729 GCF_000237925.1 Schistosoma mansoni | reverse complement strand
ATATATATATATATATATATATATATATATCATCAGTAAATTGAAAATATTACCAATGAAAATGTGCTCTTATAAGCAGTTTACTTAACCTAATATTTATTAGATACATATTGAGTGTTAGGAAGGAGTAAATATGCAACCCAGTAATTTTATTATACTTGCTTGTTAAAACACTTTATCTCTTAGTGTTATAAATTGTATGTTTGCATTAAGTTATTATAGAGTAGTATCAGTTTTGATAAGTTAGATGATAAAAATAATTTGTTTCTGTTACAACACAGAGAATCTCAATGTCAACAAAATGAATAGAATAATAATGTTTGTGAGACTAATTAATGGTACATATATTTTGGTGGAGTTTTATTCTCTAATCTGGATAGTTTGGTCATGGAGCTTTCATCGTTATTCTGAACGACATTATAAACACAAACTTCAGAATAACGATGAAAGCTCCGTGACCAAACCATCCAGCTTAGAGAACAAAACTCCACTGAAATCATCCACTTAAGCTACAAATCTTTTCCACCACGGTACACATATCATATAAGATGACAGAAATCATATGAACGAATGGCTTATTCATTCCAACTCATTTCATTTGAATGTAAAATTTACACTTGAATGAAGTACGAAATAGTTTGTATTCTTGTATCTAGATATAACAAAAATAAAAATGGCTTGGTTACACATTAAATTTATGATATTACATCTAAATCTGGAAAAAATCAACTAAACAACGGCTTTTACCCAGGTTGTTACAAAAGCCATCTCGTTGGAAGATAATTTTTAAAGACTAAACATATTATACTCTGATAATAAACTTGAAAAACATTGAGGAGTTTTTAATAAAAATTGACTATCTCTTAAATTTCATTAATAAACAATGAGTCCAAAAAAATAATAATAAAAGCCCACTACTAATCATTGTTCCATAACAGAATATATTCCTTAAACTTTCATTTAAAATGGGATGACTTAAAGTCGTAGAATAACTGTAGAGTGAAAATAATTATTGAACTGACTTATCCAATACTAAAGTTAATCAGCTCATAATATATGAAATATATTCTTGCAGAAATCTTCATTTATTTTCAGCTGTTAGCCCATATATTCTACTTAAAATAACACAAGTTAGAAGAATCAAAAATAGTTCTACATAAAAGAATCACTTTATATAAATCAATAATTCTGAAAGTAAATGGATCCAGATGGAGTTCATGCAACACTATTTTGTAATCTGATGTTCACTTCTGACTGTGTTCAACGTTTCACGTTTTTTTTTCACCTTTAACCTTTGTAAACTTTTTAAACTCACCTTTTTTCACCTAGTTATGTTTTATTATACACCATTTTGTGTTATTATTCATCTCATTAATTATATTATCACTTTAAAAAACGTGTGACCTCAATCACTTGAGCTATGGAAGTTCTTACCTTCTTTCCAGATAATCTTGAACTATGATTATTGTTACCATCATTACGATTTCTTTGCTGTTATTGGTTTTTTGAGTGGTTGATAATTATCATGATGTGTTTGTCAACTCTAATGTAACAATTTGAAACATATTTTTTTTCATCAATTAGATAATAAACTTTATTTTATATAGTTGAAATCATGAGTCAATTAAAGCTGGACCACCATGGAAAACCTGGAAGCAATGGACGGCTGTTTCATCCTATTGTGGGACTCCTCCCTTTGCACATCCACGATGCAGCCTCACGAGATTCGAACCCAGGACCTATCAGTCTCGCGCGCGAGCACTTAACCGATAGATGCGAACTTCTGAGGAGCACCACAATAGGAGGAAATGGCCGTCCAGTGCTTCCAGGTTTTCCATGGTGGTCTGGCTTCAATTGACTCATGATCTCAACTATATAAAATTACTAATATCTCCACAAAACCCCTTTCTGATAATAAACTTTATTGTTTATTTCACACCTATCCATAAGTTGAATTTGCATAATTAGAGGCAAGTATTATTGTTTATTTACACCACCGAACTGGATTATATTGTATCTCTTTCTGTTTAACAGCATTTGTATAGCTACATATGAGGAAATTAGTGTATAAGAAAGGAAATGAACTTATTTAATTACACAGCATTTATAGTCTTTTCCTTTGTAAAACTTAATATGAAGAGAAAATATTATTCACTCAGTACAACGTTTGAAACTCTACTTAAAAGGTGAAATGATTTATAGTTCTTATCATTGATTGAACTACAATTTTCTAATTGCAAATGAAGTAAATTTAGAACATACAATTTATTTAGATATCTATCTAATTTATCAAAAATGAACTAGTGTCAGTCGATAACATACCAATTAATGTAGTTCATGTTCTGTAACTATAATCTGATATTTAATCTGTGATCAATGATCTTTAATATCATTACAAGATAGAACTGCTTCATTTATAAATTGGCTTATATTCTAAAAATCTAGTTAAACAAAAGTTCTAGTTCATTAACTAGACTGTTCTATATATAGTTGAGTTCATGAGTCAGTTGAAGCTAGACCACCGTAGAAAATCTGAAAACACTGGATGGCCGTTTCGTCCTATTATGGGACTCCTCCTGAGTTCGAATCTCGTGAGGCGGGATCATGGATGCGCACTTCTGAGGAGTACCACAATAGGAGTAAATGGCCGTCCAGTGCTTCCAGGTTTACCATGGTGGTCTAGCTTCAATTGACTCATGAACTCAACTAATAAATTACTGAGATGTTTATTACAACTATTTCACACGCTTTATTACAAATTTCACTCAATCATTTTAATTATTTGACCAGAAACTTATAATCGATATTACATATTCCATTTTGTAGAACCCACTAACTGCAAACAACACACAGCTTAAACTTATCGTTTATTTAATTATTTAGATCAGTAAACTAAGTAAATTAAAATATTAAATAACTCGTAAACTGATATTAAACATTAAATCATTTCATAACTATGGATCAAATAATGATACAAACATTGTAGGTAGTATTGTAGTGAACAAAATACTAGTTAGGGACAATCGAATGTATTTAAAAACAAATTACAGACTATCTCACTAAATTCTGATAACCATACAGAAAACAGTTAATTTGCAAAATAACAACCAATTGTCTCAATCTTAACTGTCCATTCTGTAAATATCTATACATCTTCTCTAATTCCATTGTTCATGCATTTTCCTACCAAATGCGCTTCATTTCAGTTCTTTCCTTATTGGTCTTCTGCCAAAATACATTCTATGTCCGACCATCACCATATACTACTCATGAGAATACAAGTAGACCACACCACAGTATTACCAAGGTTTGATTTGATAATTTCGAAAAAAATTGAGCATTGAGTAAATTGTTATAAATAAAAGAATACATTTGTAATATCTTAGTGAGTAAAAAAATTAGATCCTCTGACGTTTCGTGACTCAGTGCAGGTCATTTCCTCAGTGAATAGCACAACCAAATCGAAATTAATTCAAGTTTACATAGTACAAAGGGACAACTCAAGAAAATTATGTTTGATCAATCAAAAATCATACAGACAAGAAGAAATTCTTTCAACTGTAATATTAACTAATGACTTCAATGTAATTCATTCATTATCTACTTATATTTAGATTGTAAATACATTTTCAGTTTACTTATAAGTAATCATGAATTAAAGTCATATCGAGGCAATATGCACAGTATGCATATATGCCAATCAGAGACTGACCAGTTGCAGTCCTAAACATCAATGGGAAGATTTAAACAAACAATACTAAGTGAATTTCAACTTCACCCCATTGCACAAGCAAGTAGCTATTAGGACTCAGTAGCTGAGAGGATAACACGATGGCGTTTGAAGCGAACGGTACTGGGTTCGAGTCTCGGAGTGAACATCAACTCTGAGATGCAGGTACATCCAGTTGAAGAGTCCCAAATAGGACGAAACGCGCGTCCACTATCCATCTTTGCTTATAATGCTTGTTAATTAAGGTAATATCGAGGCAATGCGTACAGTATGCACATATGCCAATTAGAGACTGACCAGTTGCAATCTTAAACATCAATGTGGAGATTCAAACAAATAATACTAAGAGGAGAAGAAATTCTCTCAAATGTAATATTAACTAATGACTTCAATGTATTTTATTCATTATCTACTTATATTTAGATTGTAAATACATCTACAGTTTACTTATAAGTAGTCATGTTTGTTCATTGTATCTTATTCAATTTTGATTATGTAATATATTCTATGAAATTTACATATAAATATATTTAAAATTTCAATCATTATTGAAACAAAAAATAATTTTTAGCCTAATTTTCATTTCAATTTGATTAAATCACATGGTATTCATTGAGTAATTCATTGACCTTTTATCAATTTTATTAAAATTATTCATTTTAGTTGTGCTTTAGAAATTCTTTTCTTTTTCTTTCTCCCTAAGTATACTCAAAGTGTAATGTTATTAATTATGCACTTCCGAAGAGTGTATATAAAAGTGTATAGAAATATAGTGCAATCAAATGAAACAAAAAAGTGTAAATAAGTTATGTATATATATATATTTACATGTATATTTTATTGTATTAAAGATTAGATCATTTATCTCTTCAGAGTTATGAAGTCTCGTGATGAAAGCCGAGTTCCGTCGGACGTCACGAGGCTGATGCTCCTTGTGACAACCAGAGCAAAAATTTTTATACCTACATAGAATGTCCGTACAATGTGGGAGACCGGGAGAGCCATCCAAATTGCTGCAGAAATAAAAAGATACAACCTAGAGGTGCTTGGAATCAGTGAAACACATTGGATACAGGTTGGACAACAACGACAAGCTTCAAGAGTGCTACTGATATACTCCGGCCATGAAGGAGAAAATGCCTTACATACACAAGGAGTTGTACTGATGCTATCCAAACAATCACAAAATGCACTTATAGGATGGGAATCCCATGAACCCAGGATCGTTAAAGCCTCCCTTCACAACAAAGAAGGAGGGCATTACAATGAACGTCATCCAATGCTATGCGCCTACCTACTATTACAATGAGGACGTTAAAGATTTATTCTACGATAGACTTCAGTCAATCGTCAAGAAATACCCAACAAAGGACTTGACCATTTTAATGAGAAACCTAAATGCCAAGGTTGGAATGGACAACACCGGATACGAATACATCATGAAACGACATGGACTGAGAGAAAAGAACAAAAATGGTGAGGAATTTGCAAGCCTATGCGTTTACGTCTGCATCAGATCCTCCTTGTCCATCGACGGTGCTACTCAGATACGTGAAACTTTCCACCTCTTCCAGAGTTTCTCCATCAAGTGCTATTCGATTGATCCATGTTATGTTGTATTTAAGGATCTTGCTTTTTCCTTTGTGTATGTTGAGGCCTACTGATGCAGAGGCTGCTGCTACATTATTTGTCTTCACCTACATTTGTTGATGTGTATGGGATAGAAGAGCTAGGTCATCTTCAAAGTCCAAAACGTCTAGCCGCAACCAAGGCGTCCATTGTATTCAGTGCTTCTCCTTAGATGTGGCGGTCTTCATAATCCAGTCGACCACCAGAAGAAAGAGAAAGGCTGAGAAAAAGCAATCTTGTCCGACACCGGTTCTCACTTGGAAGAGAGGTTAAGTTAGCTGAGACTTATGCCACATTGGTGTTCGTTGTTACTATTCTTAGTAGGTGTACTGTTAAACTGTTAATTTTTCCTCCTAACTCGTCGCCACAAATAAATAAGTAAAACGAATATTGTCATTTTAGATAGTCGTTCTTTTAAATAAATATCTGAATGTGCGTTATATAATTCGATTTCTTTCGTTTCAATTTAAACAGTTTGAAGTGAATAGCATAAAAACATTTCTAACATGCTTTTCATATTATCAATTACTTGTCAGTAAATTCATGCAACTAACAAGATAGATCCCGGAACTAAATATAACTTAATTATCAGGGGTTAGTTAGATGCATATTGATCACCACATTTGTGCTTATTCATAAGAGTGAAGGGTCAGCAGGTTAACGAGGTAGTTATAAAACAATTTACAATACACAGGATAATTAGAAAAGCTGGATTGTGGTTACAAATGGAATCGAGGACAGTCTTTCCGCCCTGTTTGAGACTCATCGATTGAATATACTTTCATTTCAATGACGGCGTTTGAACCGGAACTCGAACCTTGAACAACCAGATAACTAGTGTTAATAATAATGCCCATTGTAAGTTATCTCTTGATCAGTTTAACTTGGTTGGAAATAAACCCCTTTCTGTTGAAATTATTGAGAAATATAAAAGGAACACTTTCTGGAAATGTATATTACTTAACATGATTCGATTAAATGAGTAATTGAATACGGTATTTACATTTTTTTTAAAAACAGGAACCTTTTCACAACCCATTACTAATAATGTTTAATATTTATTTCTCTTACATACCTGTTCTCCAACATTTATGAAGTTATTGTTCATTAGAATATATCCTTTGTTTAGAGTGAGTTTTATTTATATCAGGTTGTGTTGCTAGACAATATCAAGTTATTTCCAGCATCAATAGGCAATAATATTGTTGGACTTTAACTAAATACTGATGTCTAGTTCTTATTTATATGACTATATGACCTTTTCAAGTTAATATATAATCCCACTGCATTTACCAATTTAAATGTGTGTGTGGTCACACATACATAGGGAGGAGCAATCGTGATCTGAAAATTAGAGTGGGTGAACATGTACCAAAATGGTTGCAAAAACAAATAGAGTCGAATGACCCAATAAGAGTAGAGGATAAACATCCATCATCCTCTATTGCCAAATATAAGATTGATCTAAACTCAGCTTTTGTTGTGTTGTTTAAAAGTGTAATAGGGCGTATATTGAGGTTTATTGAAGCCTTAGCCATACGAAAATTCAAACCCCCTTTGTGTATTCAAAAACGGTTTGTTCTCTTCTTAAACCTACCCTGGTAATATATGCTTATTATCCAGAGTGATTAGGTGTCAAATTGTTTTCACATTATTTTATCATTATTATCCTTGTCTATTCTTACCCCTATTTCCAGTCTAGTTGACCTTTTGTTTTTATATATCGATGTTCTTAACAAGTATATGTGTGATCAGATTGTTCGAAATGTATTGCGGTAATACATTACATAGTTCTGATAATCTTCGTCTTCTCATTATATTATCGTAATATATAATAACAATTATTCTTATTGGCTTTCAATAGAAATGCATTATAGGCTTTCACTTCAACTGTCACTTCCTTTTCCTCAGTGTAAGTTTTACAAAGAAAATTTATAATTTTCAATGTTGTTTTAATTTTTAAGAATCTAGGGATTTAACAGAGAAAGGATAGAATGTTTAAAACTGTTTTTACGGAAAATCTCACTTCAGTTTTGACACTTGATTGTTAACGCGTCAATTTGTACAAATTCTGATTGAATTAACGTTTTTCACCTGAATTAATAAATGTAGCTAACAAAATTACTGTGAATTTCTTCTCAGAATGTAAATACTTTGAAAGATTTATTTTAAATAACATTATGAAGGCAGTTTATACCACAGATATACATGTCAGATGGTTATTGAAAACTAGGAAAAACTGAACAACTGTTTCAATTTTTTTGAACATGGTGGCTTGCTTGAACATCTGAACTACCTGTTCCCGTCATCTAGATATTTCAACAAGTTATCTAATTTTGTTTGTTTTAATACATCATTATGGCTAATAATCGCATAACCTATTCAGGTGCGCTTCTGAAAAGAGATAAAACCTTTCATTGTACATGTTACATTAGGCCCAATCATAGACATCATGGTTGCTGGCAGTATACATAGAAAAGAATGTATATTATTCAGATGTCGATTCCTGAACTGCTAACTTCTGAATGGCGATCAATCGATATTTGTCGTCAGGTTCGACCAAGAAGTAAGAAACGGAATTCAATATTGTACCAAAAATATAATATTGAATAAAGGCAATAATAATAATAATTTTACTAGTATGCACCGAATACACCACTAACTATCCTACTTAAGTCTTTTAGGGTCAAGACAATATAAGTAACATTTTTATTCACTAGTCAATTTTTCAAACTTTAATCGACTCATGATACCATCACCAACATGTGATATATTGAATGTTCTATTTTTTTTTTCTTATTTAAACAAGAACTGATTACAATTAGAAAGAAAAGAATCATATATACACGATTTTATTTTCATTGTATAAATATAGTCAGCATAACTGGTTAAAAATGTTGTTCTATTAATAAACGTCTTCTATTTACTAATGTTGTTCCACTTTTCATCAAGTAATTTATTGTTGTTGGTCCTACGTTGTAACTGACTAACTGACTGATTGATTTCATTGTTAATCATCAAGAAGAAAAAAAGTGATGAAGTAGATGGAAAACTTACATCATTCATTCAAACTGCTAATGTAAATAAAATATTTTATTAAGATAGAAAGAACATGTAAGTTTAATTAAATTAATAAAGTAAACAAACCGTCGAAATTTAATTTTGTAATGTAAATGAAGATAAAACACACCCAAAAAATTTATTATCGGAACAATCTAACGATAAATATTTATACAGTGATAAATAAAAGTAATATTTGTATTAAACTTCTTTTTAATAATTTTAACCATTGGAGTTCTACCAGGTCTGTTGGAAGATATCAACTCACTGAAGACATTGGTGAATGGTTGCTCAATTTCGTGGATTGGTTGAAGGTAGACATTGCCACTGTTGGATGTCGGTTGAGTAGTCTATCGGTTAAGTGCTCGTGCGCAATACTGATAGGTCCTGGGTTCGAATCTCGCGAGGCAGAATCGTGGATGCGCACTGCTGAGGAGTCTCATAATAGGACGAAACGGCTGTCCTGTGCTTCCAGGTTTTCCATGGTGGTCTAGCTTCAATTGACTCATGATTTCAACTATGTAAAATGACTAAAATCTCCACAAAACCCCCTTCTGATAATTTTAAATGCATTTGTCGCTTTGCCCAAACTGTAAAATATATGTTGCTGAAGTATATGTATGTGTGGCAAACGGTACTGAATTCGAGTCACCATGTGAATATTACGACTGAATTTGAATTACATTCAATTGACCAGTCCTGTAATAGTACAAAATGAGTGTAATGGATTTCACTGTTAGGTTTATACTAAATGTACTACAGTTGTGTTTTAACGTTCTGAGCTCAAAAATGTACCTGAGACAACTTTGGTCATGAGTATCAATAATGAGAAATTCTTTAATTTTTTTTCTCGAATTGTGCCATATAATTGTTCACTGTAAGAGCTATAAAACAAGGTATAATTGGATTTGATGTGAAAGTTCCTTGAATAATATATTATACCTGACCAAAAATGAAAATAATCAAACAGATCCCAGCACAATGATATACAGAAATCGGATAAGACAAAAGTTTTACGTCTAGAAAGTCAAAAACTTTACTGTACCTAAATTTCTTGTGAATTTCTGTCTGATCTTAAATTGTGATGACAATCACTTTTAAATGGAAGTTTCGAAAAGTTTTCATTGAGTGAAAGATATATAAGATTCAATAAATTAAAGACGATTTGATGTCTGATTTCCTATTGAGTGCCTTTGAATTTATTCTATATATAAATCAAAAATCTTTTGGATCAAGAAACACAGTGTTAAATTTATAACATGAATATTTAAAATGAAATCATGTAAATACTTTTAAAATGATAAATAATAAGTTCTTCTAATAAGAACAAACTTAAATTCACTTATTATTGTTTGTTTGAATCTTCTCATTGATGCTTAGGACTGCAATTGATCAGTCTCTTATTGACTATATGTGCATACTGTGCGTATTGCCTCGATATAGCCTTAATTCACAAGCATTATGAGCAAAGATGGATAGTGGCTAGCCGTGAAATCCAGGACATGCGTATCGTCCTATTTGGGACTCGTCAGCTGGATGTACCTACATCTCAGAGTTGATGTTCACTCCGGGACTAGAACCCAGTACCTTTCGCTTCAAGCGCCATCGCTTTATCCTCTCAGCTACTGAGTCCTAATAGCTACTTGCTTGTGCAATGGGGTGAAGTTGAAATTCACTTAGTATTGTTTGTTTAAATCTTCCCATTGATGTTTAGGACTGCAATCGGTCAGACTCTTATTCTATTCAGCAAAGAAACTAAGAATATTTCATTTACCTAATAATTAATAAACCACTTTCTGAAGCACATCGAAATTATGTACTTAGTTTTATGTGATTAAAAATTACTGATTTGACTATTTTTTTATATTCCATAAAGAAGTATTTACTTAAGAATTATGAAATCACTAGACATAAACTGACGACCTAAAATTACTAGACAATAATCTTTCATCAATATTAATCACAAGAAAATCTCATTGAAGCACTATTTATTGATTTAATGTGCTATAAAAGAATAATTAGTTATTATTGATTTAATAAATATGTTGTTTAGTTTATGAACGCAGTGAATTTGTAAGCCTAAGATTTTCAAAGCACTGTTGTTTTAAATAGTTTTAGTATGGAAGGGATAGGAAGCTAGGTGGTCTGTGTTAGTTTTGGCAATGGTGGCCACATAATTGATTCAAGTTTCTTTTGAAAGCGTCGACAGATGAAGCTTTAATCATGTGTTTAGGTAAGGAATTTCAATCGTTGATGATTCTATGGGAAAGTCGATAGTCAGCTGACAAGTAATTTATCATGAGCTTGTGAACATTTTTAAAGTGTTCTCGTAAATTCTCTGTTTTGAAAGACAAGAAAAATGAGGGTACATCGAATGCAAATTCACCACTAAGTAATTTGGAAACTGTGATCAAGTCGTTTCTGTTTCTTTAATATGACAATGAAAATAAGTTTTGTTTAGCCAGTTGAGCATCATACAGAAGCTTTGCTATACCGATCATTGAATTATCCATTTTCATGACGAAATCTACTTGTTACCTTACTCTACTTGATGTTCATATTGTCTTTTACATAAAAATACAATGAAAACCAATAAAAAAGAGATTGAAATGTATTTTATAGAATGACAGCTATCCCTACTAGTATATTTAAATATGAATGTTGTTCAAAATAATACTCAACGAAATTGAGAATACTTAGATTTAGCAAGTATAATGCACAAAATTACATGTTAATTCCATTTGATAACAATTAATAGTTAATGACTTGCTTGATGTTCTACTTCAATGTTATACTGTTTTACACAGATGACAATTTTTGTTGTTGTTGTTGTTGTTGACATGTGGTCATTATTTTTATGTAGTTGAAAGATTTTATTTGATGAAATTGATAAATAAATACAATTTAGATTCACTTAGTATTGCTTGTATGCACATATGCAAATTAGAGACTGATCAGTTTCAGTCCTAAGCAACAATGGGAAGTTTCAAACAAACAATACTAAGTGAATTTCAACTTCACCCCATTGCACAAACAAGTGGCTATCAGGACTCAGTAGCTGAGTGGATAACACGATGGCGTTTGAAGCGAAAGGTACTGGGTTTGAGTCCCAGAGTGAACATCAACTCTGAGATGTAGGTACACCCAGCTGACGAGTCCCAAATAGGACGATACGCATGTCCTGGATTCCACTGCTAGTCATTATCCATCTTTGCTTACAAGTATAATTTAGGTTTTACTATTATTCTTTTATGATAAATCCACTTATTTAAAATATGAGATATCAGATAAACATAGAATACATTCAAAAGTTTATAAAGTTGTTGAAGAATGCTATCAGTGTTTTGTTTTTTCTAAATCTATTATGTCAAATGTTTAGTTTAGATGATGTTATATTCAAACGAATATTACAGTATGCTAATCTATATCTAAAAATTCAGTAAATATTATATACATTTTACTGGTATTGAAGGAGTTTCAATAGTAAGTACATTTATTGTGACTATACTTAATAAATCTCTCAATTCAATTGTCAATAGTATGTTGATGAACAAAAGAGAATCATACCAGGGCTACAGATAAAACATACTGATTATCGTTTTTGTAATTGAGAGTTGTTTCTATATTTATTGTCACTCATACTTCAAACTATTAAGTCCTTGGTCCTATATCCATTCTAAACAAAGTCACTGATATAATTTCCTCAGTCTATAGGCCTACATTTAGTATGTGTGACTAGTTAGAAACAAAAAACACAATAAGTTTTATTCACAACTTTTAACCATGAGGGCAAACCATCATTTAGTGTTATATCCCATGGAGAATTATGAATGGTAACTTTGAGAACTATTTATGGACCAAAATGATATGTATATTTCCTATTGTATAATTGTTAAGTAACTAAACTATTCATATTCGTGTCCCTTTTATTATAAGCTTTATTTTGACCTATAGACTATTATTATACGATTTACCATTCTAGAGTTATCCCTAGTCCATTAATTACTGTTCCCCCTATTCACAGCCACATTTGGCCAAATCTTGCACAAATGTTATTTTCTATTTTATGGTACGATATGGTCTGTTTGTTTGGTACATAAACCCAGTATGGTTGATATTGCAGAGGCTGTTATTGGTGTTCTTGACTTAACTGGTTAGGCTAGGCTGATAGCAGGACTGACAAGTACTCAAGACTGCTCACATGGTTTTTTGTATCATTGGGCGATCAATAAATTCACTGCTCCCCAATTGGCGGTCTTATTACTTCATATATATCAAACAGGGCACGTACGTATATATCAGCTGGGCAAGTACACGCACTCAGGCAATCGATATAACATTTAGCCGCAATATTGTTTTGAGCTGGTTTATGTATAATTTGATTTACAATTAAGTTTCATGTACATTTTTCAAAGAGGATGTAAAAAAAATAAAATGTATGTATAATTGCAAGTGAACATTCAGAATATTCAATCTTTGTGTAATATGTAGGTAGATAAATGGATGAATTTCCATGGATTTTCAAGCAAAAATTAAACATTTGACAGATGCATTGTGATACTTTGTACATATCATTGCTCATTTCTATTGGTGTGAGATACCTTGAAGTAATCGTATTAAATTTCTGTGCTCTATTAAAAGTTCCTAAACACCATGTCTACATCAAGTATTATCAATTAGCCTTATAAATTCACTTATTCTATAAGTATGATTCGTTTATAAAAAGGTCTGCTCAATCTATGAGATAAAATAATGTTTTGAAGTAAATCAATTTTAAAGTACATATCTTTCAGTTCTTATTAGTTTGGAGTCATATCGTCATAACCTGTATGCAACATCAATGCAGACAAGTGTAAACAAAATGTTAAATTCAATGGAATGTAATAAATAGTTACGTCATCGTGTTATTTTACTTGAATAGGGATATATAATACTAGTTAAATATATGTTAGTCGAGACGTGTGACATAGCTTTAATTACCTTCACAACAGATAGGTTTTATTGCTCAGGTTGTTAGGGATGTTGATATACATTTCCTTTGACTGCAAAATAAAAACCATTCCAATACATCTAGAATGAAGCTCTTCCTCAGTGTTCTACACAAACAACATAAAAAAGTGATACGTTGAAGTTGAAGTCATCGTTTAAAATAACGTTAATATTCACTAGTTACTTTCATTAAACACATGGTTCATTCATAGAATTTTTCATTTTTAATGTAGATATCTGATAAAGTTAAATGGGATGATTTTAATATTCAAAGATTGTAATTAGTAAACGGTTAAGTTTGGACATGTGGTTAGAATAACTGATAAAACTTTCTTATAAAAGGTCGAATATCACCAACGATTATGTGAAAGTAAAAGGAATTTTACTGTTGCATTAGAAAATGATGGTAATACATTTGAAATAAAACTAGATAACACGAAATTGATAAGTTGTTTGTAATTCAATCTATTATTAGCTCTTTTGTTGGCTTATATAAGCAGAGCCGTTTTACGAATTTCTTATGAACGCCGAGATCAAGTCTGATAAAGTGTATGTTTTTACTTCTGTCACCGTTATATTTACGAATACTTAACTCTTTTTATGCTTGGTGGTGGAAAACCGAACTAGATGACGCGTAGTGAGAACACAAAGACTGGTGTCATGAATTTTATGACCCTTAAAATTAATTCGGAATGATATATTAATACACCATATTTTATATTATTGATTCACAGTCATATCAACATTCAGGTTTCTAGTAATAGTATTAGTGTAAAGGATTCTGCTCACAAGGCATAGAAGTTGCAACAGTCGTCAGACTAGTGGTAATATTTGAGTATTTGGCATCCACTAACCGACAACTTACTGTGTGATCATACTTACAGTATCATACAATTAAGCATCTGAAACCATCAAGTATAACTAGTTAACTAAGTTTCGATACTCCTGAAGATGTGGTCATATGTCACATGTGATTGTACGCGTCATTCAGACTCCAATCGATTAAGTCATTGCTCGTCATATACGATGTTAATGACCTTAGCTAAATGTAAAGGTCGTATTTGTAAACTCTTCGGCAAATTTGGCAAAAGTCAATGGATGATTCGAAAATCATCAATAAGGTCCACTCGATACCACGTATAAACTAAGGAAGTGAGTATAAACCTCCTGATTAATTTTAACTGTCCTTTATTCGTTCAGTTAGAGTGATATTTGGAAGTGTCAGAAGTGATTTTTGAAAATTTCATCCACGAACAGCCGATATTGTATTCCTAAAATGCATTGCAACTCCGCCTGTAGCTCCTCCAGGGGCTACTGCCGGTCCCAAGCCCGGGTAAAGGAGGAGGGTTGGGCATGGGGTTAGCGACCCCATCCCGTAGAAAATCAACTCGCTAAAAAAACGCTAACCAGAGAAAATCATTCAAACCATTCAAACTCTGCCCTGGGAGTAGAAGGAAAAATGACGTCTCATGATGAAAGCCGAGTTCCTTCGGAAGTCATGAGGCCGATGCACCTTCTTACAACCAGAGCGACAATTTTTATAGGTACATGGAATGTCCGGACAATGTGGGAGACCGGCAGAGTCTTCCAAATTTCTGCGGAAATGAGGAAATACAACCTGGAAGTGCTTGGAATCAGTGAAACACATTGGACGCAGGTTGGACAACAACGACTGTCTTCAGGGGAACTTCTGTTATACTCCGGTCATGAAGAAGAAAATGCCCCACATACACAAGGAGTGGCACTGATGCTGTCTAGAAAAGCACAAAATGCACTTATAGGATGGGAATCTCATGGACCGAGGATCATCAAAGCCTCCTTCAAAACAAAGAGAGAGGGCATTACAATGAACATTATCCAATGCTATGCGCCGACCAACGACTACGATGAAAACGCTAAAAACCAATTCTACGATAGGCTGCAGTCAATCTTCGAGAAGTGCCCAACCAAGGACCTGACCATTCTAATGGGAGATTTCAATGCCAAGGTTGGAAAGGACAACACTGGATACGAAGACGTCATGGGACAACATGGACTGGGAGGAAGGAACGAAAACGGTGAGAGATTTGCAAACCTATGTGCCTTCAATAAACTGGTCATAGGTGGCACCATATTCCCACACAAAAACATACACAAAGCCACTTGGATTTCACCGGATCACACTACACAAAATCAAATCGACCATGTCTGCATCAACAAAAAGTTCAGGAGGACGATGGAGGATGTGAGAACCAGAAGAGGAGCTGATATAGCATCCGATCACCATTTGCTGGTCGCCAAGATGAAACTAAAACTCAAGAAGCACTGGACAATGGCGCGGACAACATCACAAAAGTTTAACACGGCCTATCTTCGAGATGCTGACAAACTCAACGAATTTAACATAGCCCTCAGCAACAGGTTCGAGGCCTTTCATGACCTACTCAATGGAGAGGGAACCACCATAGAGAGCAGCTGGAAAGGTATCAAGGAGGCAATCGTTTCAACATGTCAAGAGGTTCTGGGCCAAAAGAAGCACCATCACAAGGAATGGATCACTGTTGGTACACTGGATAAAATTGAAGCAAGGAGGAACAAGAAGGTAGCAATCAATATCAGCCGAACAAGAGCAGAAAAAGCCAAGGCACAAGCCGAATACACAGAGGCAAACAAGCAAGTGAAGAGGAGCATCAGGACCGACAAACGTAAATATGTGGAAGATTTAGCGATGACAGCGGAAAAGGCTGCAAGAGAGGGAAACATGAGACAACTGTATGATACAACAAAGAAACTTGCTGGAAATTACCGTCAACCAGAAAGACCAGTGAAAAACAAGGAAGGCAAAGTAATCAACGATATTGAAGAACAACGAAACAGGTGGGTAGAACACTTCAAAGAACTCTTGAATCGACCAGCTCCACTGAACCCACCCAACATCGAAGCAGCACCCACAGACCTCCCAATCGATATTGGCCCACCAACAATTGAAGAGATCAGCATGGCCATTAGACAAATCAAGAGTGGCAAAGCAGCGGGACCAGACAACATCCCGGCAGAGGCACTGAAAGCAAATGTAACAGCAACTGCCAAGATACTCCACATCCTCTTCAGTAAGATTTGGGACGAAGAACATGTACCAACAGACTGGAAAGAAGGACTTCTCATCAAGATACCAAAGAAAGGCGATCTGAGCAAGTGCGACAACTACAGGGGCATCACTCTCCTCTCAATACCAGGAAAAGTCTTCAACAGAGTATTGTTAAACAGGATGAAGGATTCCGTGGACGCTCAACTTCGAGATCAACAAGCTGGATTTCGTAAGGATAGATCGTGCACAGATCAAATCGCAACTCTACGTATCATTGTGGAACAATCAATCGAATGGAATTCATCACTGTACATCAACTTCATCGACTACGAGAAGGCATTTGATAGCGTGGACAGGACGACACTATGGAAGCTTCTTCGACACTACGGAGTGCCTGAGAAGATAGTCAACATCATACGGAACTCCTATGATGGACTAAACTGCCAAATCGTCCACGGAGGACAACTCACCGACTCGTTCGAGGTAAAGACCGGTGTTAGGCAAGGTTGCCTACTCTCACCCTTTCTCTTTCTCCTGGTGATCGACTGGATTATGAAGACGTCAACATCTGGAGGAATGCACGGGATACAGTGGACAGGCAGGATGCGGCTTGACGATTTAGACTTCGCGGATGATCTGGCTCTTCTATCACAAACGCAACAACAAATGCAGGAGAAAACGACCAGTGTAGCAGCAGCCTCAGCAGCAGTAGGTCTCAATATAAACAAAGGGAAAAGCAAGACTCTCCGATACAATACAATATGCACCAATCAAATTACACTTGACGGAGAAGCTTTGGAGGATGTGGAAATCTTTACATATCTGGGCAGCATCATTGATGAACACGGTGGATCAGATGCAGATGTGAGGGCGCGGATCGGCAAAGCAAGAGCAGCATACCTACAGCTGAAAAACATCTGGAGCTCAAAACAATTGTCAACCAACACCAAGGTTAGAATTTTCAATACAAATGTCAAGACAGTTCTTCTGTATGGGGCAGAGACGTGGAGAACTACGAAAGCCATTATCCAGAAGATACAAGTGTTTATTAACAGCTGTCTACGCAAGATACTTCGGATCCGATGGCCAGACACTATCAGCAACAAATTACTGTGGGAGACAACAAACCAGATTCCAGCGGAGGAAGAAATCAGGAAGAAGCGCTGGAAGTGGATTGGGCACACTTTGAGGAAATCACCCAATTGTGTCACAAGACAAGCCCTCACATGGAATCCTGAAGGTCGAAGGAGAAGAGGAAGACCAAAGAACACATTACGCCGAGAAATAGAGACAGACATGAGAAGAATGAACAAGAACTGGAAAGAACTAGAAAAGAAGGCCCAGGACAGAGTGGGTTGGAGAAAGCTGGTCGGCGGCCTATGCTCCATTGGGAGTAACAGGCGTGTAAGTAAGTAAGTAAGTAAAATGCATTGCATCTTGTGCTTTTACAACGTTTGGTGATGAGAAACAACCTGAAAGTTACTTTCATTATGAACCTACATTAATAAACGAGCCTGCCTTGAGATAAATACATTTGTTTCATTCGGTAGATTCTAGTCTAATATCAAACTTGAAGGCCATACATGTATTTGTGCAGTACGTATTGTTTACTAAAATCTTAGTTCAAAATCCAGTTTTTCGATCGTTATGAATACAAAGAGAAGGTTTATAGATTTCTTTCAATAAAGTAATATTCATGTGAATGTTTTTCATTTTCCGATTCAGTGACTGCTGGATTTACTTAATTTTCAGGAAACGTTTCATGACATTTAACATTAATCATGTAAGAAACAGAAAAAAACTTTTTTGATTTATTCACAATCTGTTTTTATAGATTTATTACTTTCCCCCCCCCCTCAGAATATGTTATGTTGAAATATACATGGTATTTGTACTATGAAACCAATTATGATTTGGATAAATTAATAAATCATTGGGTTTAATTGTAAGGTGTTAAAAATTTGTTTTTCCCTCTACATTCCTTTCAAAACAAATGAGTGTTTAAAAACAATATTTTAAAGAATAAAAACTATACAGTTAGTTTTCAAATTTTTCTTATATACGACTTAATTTTCTTTAATAAGGTGATTGCGTGTTTCCACAAAGTTTATACATGTTTACTTCAGTAGTTATCAACTGCCTATATTAGTAGGTTAAATTCAAAAAACTAAAGAATGATTTGAAGGAAAATAACTTAATTTGGTTATTTAATGTTTATCAGAAGGGGGTTTTGTGGAGATTTTAGTAATTTTATATCGTTGAAATCATGAGTCAATTGAGTTCTAGTGAGAAGCAGTAACCAGTGGAGTTCAACCAGGTCTGTTGGGAGATATCAACTCACTGAAGACATTAGTGAATGGTTGCTCAATTTCGTGGATTGGTTGAAGGTAGACATTGCCACTGTTGGATGCCGACTCAGTGATCTATTGGTTAAGTGTTCGCGCGCGAGACTGATAGGTCCTGAATTCGAATCTCGCGAGGCGGGATCGTGGATGCGCACTGCTGAGGAGTCTCATAATAGGACGGAAAGGCCGTCCAGTGCTTCCAGGTTTTCCATGGTGGTCTAGCTTCAACTGACTCATAATTTAAACTATATTAAATGTTTGTTTTTTCGTATTCAGAAATTTTAATTTCATATACGTTCATTATCTTGTGTACTCATAATCTACTTTAACAGAATTAATCGCTTTTATTTTATATGAAACTTAATCAAATGGTATTCTATAATCTATCTTAGTTTGTAAAACAGTTCAATGTAATAAAAAAAGTTCTCACTACAAAACAAATAAAGTTTATACAAGTTACCCTGTGTGTACGTATTTCTTATTTACATATTTAGTTTATCTCAATAATAATGCTCAGAAGCTACATTCAAAATTCTATAATTTTATCTAATTACATTATGTCATGACGAATGGCAATGCATTCTTTAACTTTGGATTGAAAGTGAAGAAGAATCAATATGGTATAATTGAGTAACAACCGTTTTTTATTACATAATTATTAGTGATTCTATTTTATGCACACAAATCAGTAGTAGTGGTAGTAGTAATAGTAGTAGAGTTATGTTTCCACATTTTAAAGGTTGTAATTTCAACTAGTTTTTATTTCATTTCTGAAATCAAAGTTTTATAAAATGATGACTAAAATGATGAATATAAACTATCACTGAGCTAAAGTTTGATTCCTTCACGGACTGATATCGACTGGATAACAAGTGACAAGAAAAGAGAGTAAGTAAGTTATCTCGTCCCAGATTACATAGACTACTAAATAAATGCTCATACACGACAAATCCAAGGAATCGAATTGGGGTTAATGTATCTAGTCAATATCTGGCTAACGTATCTATGAAAAGTAAAAATATTCGCCTACAATCAATCCATCACACTATATTGGTACGTTACTTAGCTTAAAAATACACTGGAATAGTATGTGCCTGATAAAATACATTCTTTCAAGAATCCATTTTAGAGACTAAGTTTACAGTTATAACTTCTAATTTTGGTCAACATCTGATAGCTTTATTTCATAACACATTTTAATGTCATGTTTTATTCACAATAATTGTTCTCAATTATCTTGGAATTATGTTGTTTAAGATCATTCATAGACCTTATAATGTCACACACCATTTTGAAGATTGTATTTGCAGTGAAAGTTCAACCTTTAAGAACCATACAATTACCATGGTATTTATGTTTTTCTTTTTTTTTATAAATAGCGCATTTAAAACAATCCATAACTAACAGATAGTAAAAAATTAGAAGGACAGAAAATCAGTCAATCCGATTTGATAAGTAGTGTTCATTCATTAATACTATTTTATGTTACGGGTTAAGATTAAAAATCTTAAATGTACATTACATTGTATTTTTAAATATATCGGGAAAATGTATCCTTTAACCGATACTGTAGTGAACAAGAACACTAGTTGGGGACAATCAAATGTATTTAAGCACAAATTACAGACTATCTCACTAAATTCTGATAACCATACAGCAAACAGTTAATTTTCAAAATAACAAATAATTGTCTCAATCTTCACTATTCCTTCTGTTAATATCAGTTCATCTTCTCTAATTCCATCGTTCATGCATTTTCTTACCGATTGCGCTTCATTCCTGTTCGTTCCTTATCGGTCTTCTGCCAAAATACATTCTATGTCCGACCATCACCATGTACTACTTATATGGACATAAGTAGCCCTTACCACAATACTAATTAATGCAAATGATTATAGTTTATAAAAATTTAATACATTTATTATAGTACTACTTATAAGTCAATTGTATTTTTACATAAAAATTGAAAAGATATATATACAAACTGAACATTGTTATTCATTTGAATGAGTAAAACAACAATTGGACTTGAAAAAAGTTTTTAAATTAAAGAGGAAGAACACTTTTTTAGTGTATTTTTTTTAATGACTTATGTATAAACATTTTTTTTTGTTTTTTTGATTAAATTTTCCGTAGAAACAAAAAGTGTTTAGATAAACAAAACATTGATTTCATTATACATAAATGAGTAAAGAACAAAAAATTACTAGTTGTGTATTATTAAACGAAATTAACTAAGGTAAATAAATTGGAATTTAATTAACTTACTTATTAGCATACTTTTAAGGACATCAATTTAATCATATAGATTTCAATTGTTTTTAGAAATTTAAATTCACTTTATATCTATATAGATACTGTAGAAAATCATTGACGTCATGAACTGATCAATGTTAGAACATCAGTGAAAATGTGGAAGCACTGGGTAGTCATTTTGTCTTAGTATGAGACTTATTAGCAGGGTATATCCATGATTTCGCGAGCAAGATTCGAACCTAGTACATCTGGTTTCTCATGAATGTTTAACCCCCTGGTCATGTGTTTAAATCCTGTGTGCGCGATTGTGGAAGTGCGCTGATGATGAGTCTCATATTAGGACAAAATAACCGTCCAGTGCTTTCAGGTTTACAATGTTGGTCTAAGATTGGTCCGTTCATGATTTTCATGAAATTCAACAATTTAGCTATGTTTTATTCACTGAGCTGGATGGTTTGGTCGTCGAGATTTTATCATTCTTTTCAATGAAATTATCTGCACAAACTCCAGGTAGAAGTTTGATGATGTTGTTGAAAAGAATGATGATAGCTTCGCGACCAATCCATCCTTCTCAGAAAACAAAACTCTATCTATATCATCCATCTGAGCTGCGAATTTTCTTCACCATCTCGAAATTCAACAATCTTCACAACTCAAAACTGAAAACGTCAGAAAATGTTGATCTAAAAATTTTTTTTCGATGAATTGAAAAGCAAATTATTTCACTTATCGCCACATATTTATCTTTTCTAAGAGCACAGAAAAATTATTGACATAATGAGTGATATTTAATTGAACTAATAGTAAAATAATATTTGTTTTTAGGGAAAACTTTATTTATCATCTTGCGAATGTGTCAAAACAAAAACAGTTGTAGTGAATGAGGACACAAGTGGGGACAATCGAATGTAATTGAACACAAAATTACAAAAAGTCTTAGTAAAATCTGAAAATCATACAGTAAATGCTCCATTTGCAAAATGTCAATCATTCGTCTCATATTTCATTGTTCTTTAGTTTCCACACCAGTCATTTTTTGTCCTCGTTCTCTTTTTTTCTATCTTCTTAAGCTTCTTCTGCCAGGTATTTTACCCTCGATTGATGTTAAATACTACTTATATCTATGGACATCAGTAGCACACACCACACAATAAGTTTCGTATTTTTATTGAGTATTCAAAATGAAATATTTGGATGAATCAACGAATTACTTTTTGAATAGCTGATAAAATTATTTCATAATTTTTTCTTAATTTCAAGATTTCATTGTACAATTTTAAAAGTTAACTGGTACAATCATCAAAATATGAACACTATTATAAGTTTTAATTATTTATTTATTTAAACACACCAATATTGATACAAAGGAGCACCAGATATATATGCGCCACACAAATCGCATTTGATTTGTGTGAGGCCTGTGATACTGTCCGAGTGCCGAAACAGAAGTAGTTGGTTTTCTTAGGGGGCCACACCCGGAGCCTTTGACCTGAAGGTTCAATCTACAAGGCAGTAGGGCGACGTCAAGAGATGTAGTTCCATGGTAGCCGGTGACCAACAATAGGTTCATACGCCGTTTGTTCCCTCAGTATTCTGGAGCCCATGTGCAACATTGGTTTGGAATCAGAGTTTCCCAACTGACCTAGGTGGATCCACCACATCAACCAACCTAGTCAAAGCATCGGGCATTCACTTTTCGTCCTCTAAATTTTGTAAACAATATTCCCGCCGCGAGAAGGCAGTGAGTAGGACAACTGTCTAAGTTCGTTGATTTGTTATTTTCACTTAATTATTTCATCATAATGATTCGTGTACAAATATGTTTGTCACATTCTGATATTTAGTTGTTTGGATTATATATTTTGGTCGAATGCCTTAGAATACTCTGAAAACTGATGCTCATTCAAATTTGACATATTAGTTTCCTCTTCGTTATGATCCGTAAACTATGAATATTTTAGTTCAATACAGAAGTGAAATTACCAGATTTGAAATTTTCACTTGATACTTGACCGCTGGTTAACTAAACACAGTTGTTTTTATTATGTTCACTATAAAACGATTATTGTTGAAAACAGATTATTTCTTACTACTTGATGTCCACGGAGGCAACCAATACAAGTGAAGTATCTGTATGACCTTTGGAAACAAAAGTTTCTAACATAAATCATACAATTACGTTTGATGCGAACAATTCGGAAGATTTATTTTATCTGTACATTATGTTAAGTATTTTTGATTTATTTTTTAAATAAGTTTATCTTAATTAGCTCAAGCTGGAACTCTGTACTGAACTTTAGTAACCTTAAGTATAGAATAGTATATCTTTCTTGACTTGTTTTAATTCATTAGGAAGTATATCAGAACTGCTAATACCTGGTATGGCTAGACCTCACTGTTCACGGTCTCTCACTAGAACTCATGGAATTATTCATCTGTCAGTATATGATTAACACTACTGTAAAGAGGATTTGTAGGAACTGTGGGATTGATTTTCGTTAGAAAAACATCGAAAACCGGGAAACACTGAACAGCCATTTTCTTCTCAGTATAAAACTCTTAGACAGTTACTACTCATAACATCCCCAGAAATCTAACTCTATGTCTTCAAAGTTCGTGACAAGCGTCTAACATCTGAACCATGAACCGTCACTCAATAGTCTGTATATCTAAATTCAACCAGTTAGCGATACTCTAAAACCATCTTTTAATGTCAGTGGTAGATAACAGCCTCACCAAACATGAAATCACATTTTCTAACAATTAGCTATGCAACTATCACAACCTCTTAATATCTTATTTCCTTGAAAAAGCTTGGACCAGATTGCCAGGCGAAACGTTGGATTTACTTCATATTCATTCGCTGAGATTTTACAAATATATTATTCCTATTTAATGTCTCTTAATATCTAGTTTGTAACGTTAATGAGGTGTAATAATCAAGTTTGTAATTTGGTTTATAATTCAAATAATCTGATACTGTAAATGACTTTTAGAAAGTGGTAAACAACGGAATACCCATGTTTTTTCAAAACTAATATTCATGTTATACAGTTTCATATCTATTCTCGCTATTAAAATAACAAAATAAGCTCAATGAATGATTAAACAAAATGGATATGATTCCTTTCAACAACATCGTACTTTATAACTGTAAAATCGTACTTATAGTTACTTTTTGTTTACAAATAATGATCGATAATGTAGTGAATAATCATTACGTCCCTAACGGAGGTACTAAAAGTCAATCAGAATTTAAAGTTATGTATCTTCATTTGTGTAAAAATCGATGGTTTAAACAAAACGTTTTATGGTAAATAACAAGATGTCATAGTATTTAGAAGAAATTTTAGACTCCATTTTTCTTATATCTTAGGGAACTATCTGTAAGCAAATGCTTAACCGTATTCTTTACAGAATAGCATACGTTTTAAGGAGAATATTAGTTTTCCACTTTTTAATTAAGTACATAATTAATAAGTTGTCATTTCGACAATTATATTTCCAATTCTTTGTGGTAACGAAATGCCTATTTCTGCAATCTTTAGGAAATTATCCAATTAAATTTGAAGAAAGCTCATTAATAGATTTAGAAGCAGTATTCCTTTCAGCATTACCTGGCCTTCAATCTAATAAATGTTTTGAATGTGGATGTGTATTAGATTCACATAGCGGACATGAACTTAAAACAAATAATAAAATGAATGAAAATAATGACTCATCTAATAATAGTCTCAAATCAATGAAACGTCAGAAATCTCATAAAGAAGTATTTTCACACTTACGACGTGTTCGTTCTCATCATCAGTTCAGTCAAGTCGATATTACTCCACAAGCTACAATGATGCGCATTTGTCATATGACTGGAAAATATTATTGCGAACGTTGTCACTGGGATGATACTTGGTATGTACCAGGTTCAATATTCCTCTTAAACGATAAATCTAAACAACCTGTAAGTCTATTTTCATCTAATCATTAAAAATTCATTATCAATTTTAACACACTTTTACAACATTCAGATATTACTTTCTATCATAGGTGATAGAAACATCTATTTGTTTCTCTTATATAAGAGGGGTATGTTTCCTTTCCTTTGTGATTTAAGAATACCTTTTTCAAATATCAGTGTATAACAATATCTAGAGTGAGTTTAATTGTGACTCACCCATAAAGTAATAATATCAGTTAAATAATTAGTGACGAATTAAATAAATTTTCGATCACTTCCATGAGAAATAAATTTGAAGACTCAATTAATCAAACTCGTTTATAGTTTATATCATACAATAACTTTGGTTATATTAGGTTGATATCCAGAGAACCCTTAAAAGCCATATCATTATAGGTTCTGGCTTCTTAGCAATACTTTCCCACGATATCATCAAGAATTAAACTCAGAATCTTAAGAAATAATAGCAAAGACTTTAGTATTATATCACTGAGTTAGCATTCAAAGGCTTATGAAACTAAATATAAGGAATTCTTAATGGTGATTGACTGTGTAATCTGTTTCTGTCGATGGTATTTTTTCAATCTAGACATGCCTTTATTCTATTGGACACACTATATTACCGCGATTTCTGGTATTTTTCTAGTAGTTTGTTAACAGCCATATTATTATTAGAAAACAAAATTTATTGATGTAATTTAGATAAGATTCAGTTTACTTACAAAATAATCATTCTGAACTCATGAAATCCGAACCATTCATTATTTTTTCCTAAACAGGTTTGTCGTTCAGTCTACATTAAATTGCGCATTATTTGGGATTCTTTGATATTGAAAGTTCC
This sequence comes from Schistosoma mansoni, assembly GCF_000237925.1. Lineage (NCBI taxonomy): Eukaryota > Metazoa > Platyhelminthes > Trematoda > Strigeidida > Schistosomatidae > Schistosoma > Schistosoma mansoni. The sequence continues at coordinate 31,877,860 of NC_031502.1, read as the reverse complement.
AGCTTATTGGCATCGAGATAACCTTGAAGCTGAAAAGGTATATGAGGTTCGAACCAAATTACAACCACTTTTACGCTACGCAATGTTATGTCCAGAGGCTTCTTCGATAAAGGCTAGTGCTGAGGTAAGCTTCTTTTTATCGACAATGTTATATTTGATTATACTGCTTATGACTTAAAGCAATATCGAGACAATCCTGACAGGATGCACAGTTGCCAATAAGCGATTGATCAGTTGCAGTCCTAGACATCAACAAATAATACAAGATGAATTTAAACTTCATCCCTTTGCTTAAGCCAGTAGCTACTAGAACTCAGTAGCCAAGTGAATAACGAGATGGCGTTTGAGGCGAACAGTACTGGGTTCGAGTTCCGGAGTGAACACTAACTATGGAAAGCAGCTATGTCTAGCCGATGAGTCGCAAATAAGATGAAACGCATGTCCTGAATATCACTACTAGCCACTATACATCTTTGTTTATAAAGTTGTATTTGTTTACAATATAGGACTGACCACTTTTTATCTCCATTTTCGACCATTAAACTGATTGGAATTATAATCTTTCTCTTTAGACATAGACAAATTTGTCAATTTCAAAGTATGACATAACTGTTAAAGTAGATATTTTATACTATATTGAGTAAAGACAATTTACCAACTTATTAAATAAGAATCCCATGAATATGTTTATTACATACAACATCTATCATAACATGTTAGTCATGTATAAAATATCTAAAAGATTTTAATACTTTTAGAGACCTAGTTACAAAGATAACTAATTTTTAAGTTATAGAAATTTATTACATAACACCAGATTATCTCAATTTAAACTAGACATAGTTTAGTTTATTAATAATCCTATATAATTTTTAATACACTTCTCTGTAAATGAACTTTATAGACAGTAGATATTCCTTTAGCTTAAATGTCTCATGATAGATTATTATACTTTTCATTCTACTATTAAAGTGAATTACTAATTTATTATTGTTTATAAATTCTTACTATAAAAAATATTTTTCGAAAATATAATGATTTAATACATGTGAATGAGTATTGCTGAGGAGTCTCATACTAAGACGAAACGGCCATCCTGTTCTTTTAGGTTTTCCATGGTAGTCTATCATTATTGAACTCATGAATTCAATTAAGTAAATTACTATTATATCCACAAAATCCCTTTTTTGATTATAATACATGTTTGTTATATGTATTGAATAAACTAATTTACGAAAGAGTTAATGTTATACCATATGAGATACTTTAAATATTGGTTAACGTTCATTACAACATTAATTTGCAATTGTAAGCAAAGATGGATAGTGGCTAGCAGTGGAATCCAGGACGCGCGTTTCCTCCTATTTGGGACTCGTCAACAGGATGTACCTGCATCTCACAGTTGATGTTTACTCTGGGACTCGAACCCAGTTAACTTTCGCCTCAAACGCCATCGTGTTATCCACTCAGCTACTGAGACCTGGTAGCCACTTGCTTGTGTAATGGGGTGAAGTCTAAATTCACTTAGTATTGTTTGCTTGGATCTTCTGATTGATGTTTAGAACTGCAACTGGTCAGTCTCTCCACTGCTAGCCACTATCCATGTTTGCTTATAATGCTTGTAAAATAAGGCTATATCGAGGCAATACACTTAGTTTGCACATATGCCAATTAGAGACTGACCAGTTGCAGTCCTAAACATCAGTGTGAAGATTCAAACAAGCAATACTAAGTGAATTAATTTGCAATATTTATATTTCATTTCTCAATCAAATGGTTTTAATTTGATTCCTTCCTCTTCTACATAAAAGAAAATGTATATCATGTACTAACTAAATAAAATAGACTTCAGGGTAATAAAAAATATTCTGAATGAATTAGTTGTTTTGTTGCACAATACATTAATCAATTAAAAGTGTAACAAATATGGATAGTGGCTAGCAGTGGAATCAAGTACGCGCATTTCCTCCTATTTGGGACTCGTCAGCTAGATGTACCTGCATCTCACAGTTGATGTTCACTCTGTGTCCCTAACCCAGTACCGTTCGCTTCAAACGCCATCACATTATCCACTCAGCTACTGATTCCTGATAGCCACTTGCTTGTGCGATGGGGTGAAGTTTAAATTCACATCAATGGGAAGATTCAAGCAAACAATACTAAGTGAATTTAAAATGTGTAACAGTTTTTTAAATGGCTAAACAATAATAAACAAATGATTAAATTACTGAGTTTATTGATGTTTTATTTATAATTCAAAAGAGTTGTAAAATTTAAAAGGTGTGTTATTCTCATTTGTATTAAAAGTTATCTAGTAAGTTTAAATCTTAGTGCTTACATTAAAAGTAAGTTAGTAACTGTGAAGAAACAAAGTAATTATATAAAGAACTGTTGAAACTTTTATTAATATTTGTTATCGGTTGGTTTCTACGCTTTTGGGATTAATTAACAGTACATTCAATCTACAGAATTGAGGTTTCTAAAATCACATTTTTAAACGTACTGGGGTAATTTCACTTGGTATTGTTTACTTGAATCTTTACATTAATGTTTAGGATTGCAAATGATCAGTGTCTGATTGGTATATGTACATACTATGCGTATTGCTTCGATACTGCCTTAATTCACAAGCATCTTAAACAAAGATGGATAGTACTGGCATAACTATAAAACTTCTAAAACCTGTTATTTATCAAAAGAACCTAGTGTACAGTACAGATTTAAGAATCTCAAGAATTTGTTTGACCGGTGGGTATGGGAATCATGTCTACTGTAATTTATATTATAGTATAAATTTGTTAATTTGTCAGTAAATTTGAAAGTTTTGTTTTCTGTTTGTTTTTCTAAAGCTTACTGGACCAAGCTATTTGTTGGGTAATCCTGAATATTTTCGTATGTGTGATGTCCTTGATGCGCTGAATGGAACACTTTATCCTAAGTTAAAAGAGCATCTGAAAATTTGGTTAGAGCATAAAGCACACTGCGAAGTAAGTCACTCATTTTGCATAATATTTACTTGTGTTAATGCAATAATTAAATCACATATTTTCACTTTAAACAGCTAATCCTCTGAAAGTTTATCATAAGTTATTTTGTGTTATGTTTGCTATTTGATTAACACGGAATACGGTATACATCTAAAGCACTCAAACGTATAGAACTCCACAGTCGCAAAATCAGAAGACAGAAGAAAACTGGAGAGGTGTTTGTTGGGTAACAATCAAAATGTACAGAAAACCAAACGCAGTTATAGATATTAGCGTTCGTAATAACATCATTATAATTCAGCCAATCCGCAAAGTGGCATGTTATGCTACTGTCCAATCGTAGTATACCACGTTGATATTCTAGAAAGCTCCATCATGGTCCGATTGGATGGAAACTCTTCGGCTCTTTTAGGGCCTCTGGAGGCTTCGTCGTAATTCTTTGAAGCCGTCCCAACATTTTGTATGAGATCTTTCTCATTTTTTCCTTCGAATTAACACTAAGAATCTTATTGCATTAATCAGACTGAATAATACTTCATATTTGTTAAACGATACAAACTTATGAATATCTCAATTTTTATTGTTAAAACTATTTAGTTGTATTTTGTTTCGTTTTTACACAGATTAGCATGACAATATTATTCCAAATATTCGGAAATTCACTTGTGTACAGTTTTCCAAATCAATTTATTGTTTTATAATTTCTTTCTGAGTTGGATAAGATTAGTCTTAGTTTACCCAGTTGAGTTTCCCCGCATGGGTTCGAATCCCATCCACGTCGCCAGTTGTTATCTATAGAGTTTATATTATTGGTACACTGCGTACAAATTCAGCATTTGAACTCTAGAACCCTGCAAGTTGCAAATGAGAAGTCAGAAGACGAGTGAGAAGGAATGCTATTCCAAACAGTGTCGAATATGGTACAAAACTCTTAAGTATTTATAGCTTTTATTAAAATCGAAATCATTATCGTGGTCATCCAATCCGTATACAGAGGTTTTTAGAACCTGTCCAATAGGAAAGCTATATGTCGAGATTCTTGAATGTTCTTCCAAAAGATTATTGAATGGAATATCTCCGGCTCTTTTTCTGCTTCTTAGAACTTCCTTGAGTTCACCCGTGGGTCGTCCTCAGATACATATAAGATTATTCATTGACATAAACGTTATTTTAAACATTTAGTTCTAAGATTATAAAGTTGAATTGACTTATGGCTAATGTTATCAGGGTAGCATTTGTAATACAGTGAATTGATCATATGTAACAGCTCTTTTTTTCAATATCTTAGGTTATAAAAGCTTTCAGTCATTAGACAAACATAAGTGAATGCATCTTTTAAAAAGTATTGAAGTGGTGAAAGCCAAGATATGCTTACCACCATTCATAATAAATTGTGTGCTTTTTGATAACTTATCTTGTCAGATATAATTATGATTCATATTTGTGTCTCAATAAATTAAATGTTTGAAAAATGTATTTATACCCAATTTTTCTTGGTTATTCTTAGGTGTAAATTTGTTACTTTCAACAATGAATATATCTACTGATGCTTCATTCAGTTAAGCTTGTAGGATTTACTGTAAAAATAGCAGAACATGAAAACAAAACTCAAATATTCTTAGTTTATGAATTATTAAAGTTAAGATTGAATTAAATCTTATGGTAGTACACATGACACGAGATTTGTACGAAATGAATTAACTATAATTGACTTTAACTGGCAGCTCAGTGGATGAGAACACAAGTGGGAACAAACGAATGTATTTGAATACAAAATCACAGAACATTTAAGTAAGATCTGAGAATTCTACAGTAAATTCTTAATTTGCAAAATCTCAGTCAATCATCTTAGACTTCACTGTTTTGTTTTCACACCAATCTTTCTTCAATCTCGTTCTTTTTCTTCGGTCTTCTTAACCTTCTGCTGCCAGGCATTCCACTTTCTATTGATGACACATACTACTTATATCTGTCGACATCAGTAGCACACACCACAACAGTCTGTTAGTCAATCTATATGATCAAGGGATGTATATGAACTTAAATTGACGAAAAAACAGGAAATTAGAGTATTACAGAATTTTGGTCTTAATGAGGTCGTAAGGTCATTTTTCTAAAAGTTGATTTTTTTCATTTTTTTTGAATATTGAACAGGTACATTAAAATACAAAACTTAACTGGATAAATTAAAAATACATATATTACTAAATTACTAATATTTTCTTCAACCTAATCAAAAAAATAAAGCCATAACAGTTGTTTGAAATAGTAACAATAACTCATTTGTAAGTAGTATGGTATGAATTATGTAAAAGATATCAGTCAGTCAGTCTGTCACAACGTAGAACTTCGTACATACGTAGATCAGTTCGAGTTTCCATACCACATTAGCACAGAGATGCAGTTGTCGATTCAAATCTCAAAGTGGTAAAAGTAGTAAAAGTATAAGCAGTAATCTGAAAGATTAGGGTTCGAAGATGTTATTGAAGGAGTATAATCCCGTGAAATAAATTTGAAAAGAGAAAAAAGATAGAGACATGAAGAATTCAGAAGATTAGAGTTTGGGAGAACACAAAGAGTGGATGCACCTTCGCCATTGCAAACGATTTTGAGCCATGTCATTCAAGGTCTCTAACCATCGATTGCTATCATCTCGCGAATCCCAACCAAGTAGTCTACACCTACCAACATGGCTCAGTCAACGTTTTAATGACTTCATGGATTTGTGCCACATTTTGGTCTGGCCGCCCCTAGCTTTCTTCCGACCTACTCCTACATCATAAAACATTGCACGTCGGGGCAGTCGGTGGTTGGGCATACGTAACACGTATCCAAGCCATCTCAACTGATGAAGTTTCATGACTTCATCAATCGATTTGCCATCCTTACCTAGTATCCGTTTCCTAACAACTGCATTACTTACTCGGTGGTCCCAGGATATACGAGCAATGCTTCGAAGACACCTATGATGGAATACTAGCAGCCTACGAATATCCTCTACTCATGTAAAAGATATAAAATAAAATAATTCCAGTATTGATTCATTCGATTAACCATAACTGATCATTATTTAGTTAGACATATCTCAAAAAATGTACATTTTGTCAGCAATTGCACTAACGTACATAAATTGTCTGAAAGTAGAAAACCAGTTAACTATTCAACAAATAAATAATATTAATACAATATGAAAAATAAGTTAATCAATACAAAAATGATGTATCCATTCATATTACATGTAAAAATATCTGAATAAAACGTTTCGGTTTCTAATTAATGTAATATGTGACTATGCATAAAGTCATTAATGATTTATTCATGAACGAATATAGTAATGATTCTATATTTTAATTCATTAAAATGGACTATTTTGAAAAGAGCAAGAACAAAGATTGTAGCTGTTATATCGATTGGTTCCTTGAGTGCGTGCCCTGTTTGATATATGACGTGACCATGCCGCCAATTAGAGAGCAGCGAATTTATCGATCGGATTAATGATACACAAAAGCTGTATGAGCAGTCTTGAGTACTTGTCAGTCCTGCTATCAGCCTAGCCCAACCAGTTAGGTCAAGAACACCAATAAAAGCCTCTGCAATATGAATCATTATTCTCAATATACTGGGTTTATATACCAAACAAACTGACCACATCGTACCATAAAATAGAAAATAACATTTGTGCAAGATTTGGCCAAATGTGGCTGTGAATAGGTGGGACAGTAATTAATGGACTAGGGATAACTCTAGAATGGTAAATCGTATAATAATAGTTCATAGGTCAAAACAAAGCTTACGATAAGAGGAACACGAATACGAATAATTTAGTTACTTAACAATTATACAATAGGAAATATACATATCATTTTGGTCCATAAATAGTTCTCAAAGTTACCATTCATAATTCTCCACGGGATATAACAGTAACAGAATAGCATGAATTCATTTTATTTCGTTTGGTTCTCGTTAGCTGCACTAGTCAGAACTTACCCGGCAGCCAAACTATTACTTCTGCATAAAACAATATGTCCAATAACTCAATCAAAGGTTGACAAGCAACCCTTTCATGTTACCTCAAACTGTGTTTAGAAATTTACGTGTACCTGCTGAAGCAACTACATTGGCCGAATAGAAACGAGGACATATCTAAGATTTTTTGACCATGTTCCTCAAAGCTTCAGAACAAGAGAAATAAAGGCTCTAAATAGTGCAATTACCACTTTACAATCTTTTAAGGTGATTAGTAAACAACCGAACTCCAGTCTTCTGAAGTTTGCTGAAGCCGTTACTATCAGTTATCGAAAACCTGACTTATGTGTTCAAAAGGAGATAGTTATTAATTATTCTTTGACTTGGTGACAAATATTCCTTCGTTGCATCTAAACTTTGTTCCCTAACTTTTTCTTACATTTATTACATCATTGAGTTTTGTTTCAATTATCTTCCAAATTAGTAATCTTATTTTATTAACTCAGCTTCACTCATTTTGTTCTTATCAACGTTTACTCACTATGTTATCACTTGCTTCTGGCTCTTTGAATTGTTATCACAATCAATGTTGTTGAATCTTCTTTTACATAAGATATATATTTACAATATTCAGTCTATTAAATTTAAATACACCCTTGTTATACTGTACTAATGTGTCTTCAATATAACTTCCAACTAAACTCTTTCATGTAAGTAATTTACACCCATTTTGTAATTATGATTTTTAAATCTCACAGGTTGTAAGCAGTTGACAAAAACCAAATGAAATAAAATGATAAAGGGAACTATGTATATGAAACTTACTACTGATAAATCTAATTTGATAATTATGTAATTTAAAACAACATATATAAGCGTACAATACTGTTTTCGATTAGATCCTCATCAGGCTTTACTCTAATTATATATAAATTAGAGTATATTACAGTATGTATATTAGAGTAAAGCCTGATGAGGATCTACTCGAAAACAATATTGTTCACTTATATATGTTGTTCTAAATCATAATATGGGAATTTTTCAAATTGTGTAAATGACTTATAAAATACACATGGAATTATTAAATGTTTAATCTTTAATGAAAGATGTTAATTATTAAGTGTTTAATGGAGGAAAAAAGAAATAGGTAAATAAACTTATGTATATAATTTGTTACACTATTTATTGATTTTCAAAAATTTAATCCATAAATTCATGTGATCTAAATTCGAATAAGTGAAATATCACTTCAATTATATTAACATTCAATCAATAAATATGAAGTGTACTTTTAAATGTGTTTCTATTTCAGTAACTCAATGAAGTTATTGCATTTTTTTGGTAACTACCAGAATGTAAGATTTTACAACTGTTAAGCCCTATGAAATGTTATATCTAATTTACTTAGATAAATTAATTTTTAATAACTAGTGTCGCCAACTCTAGAATTTCTTATATCAGTGCACCTACTTACTACATGTACATTAAGATTCAAGTCAGAAAACATTTGACCTTTCTCAATGGTTGAACTGTATCATTCTATTCTAGCAAACTAAATATCCGTATATTGATCTCATATAAAATTGTGGGTGTGTGTACTAATTAATAATCTCTTTATTCAGTTTCCAATAATTTCACACCTATTACTCACTCTCATTGATTACTAGCTTCTAAAAGATAATAATAATGTTATCTGATATTGTGGTGTGGGTTATTATGTATATACACATAAGTAGTATACAATAATGGTCGGGCATTGAATGTATTTCAGTAAAAGATCGATAAAGAAAGAACGGAAACGAAACGCAATTGGTATGAAAATGCATGTAAAATAATAATCGAAGACGATGGACTGATATTTTCAGAAGGAATAATCAAGATTGATAGTCTGCAAATTAACTGTTTACTGTATGGTTGTCAGATTGTAGTGAGATAGTCTGTGATTTTGTGTTGAAATACATTCGATTGTTCCCACTCAACTTCTTGTTTACTACAATATATAAAAAAACTGTTATCACCAACTTCAAATTATCAATAACTGCACAATATTTAGAACTGATTGAAGGTAAACTTATACACCATTAGACGCCGGCTGAATAGTCTAAAGGTAAGGTGTTCGCACGAGAGACCGAAAGTCCTGGGTACGACTCTTGGCTTCAGAGTTGTGAATATACACCGTTGAAGAGTCATATACTAAAACAAAACAGTTGACCAGTATTTCTAGGTTTTCAGTGGTAGTCTAACTAACATCGATTCGTGATTTCAATTACGATATGTCTAAAATCTTTGCAAATCCCTCTATACTGATCATTATAGCATCCTAATACCGTACTGATATTTCAAGTTATCAAGATATTACTGAACTGTATTTGAATAAATATGAAAATCTCTTTTTTCTTAAATAACATTTTGTAGTAGTTTTATATAAAAAAAACGATAGCTGCAAACGAAAAACTGTTTTTGTAACTATGACATCTACTATAGATAATTTATATGATTTTTCAACTCAAACAATCTAATCTTCCATATTAACTTATAACATATTTTATTCGAAAATTGAACTTATGGTATACTGTTTTAATGATAAGACTGAAAATTGATTTTTAACAAATTATGTCTGGTATAAAACATAAAAATATGGTTGTTATTCCATTTCTGATTTAATAAAAGTCCTCTATGCTATAATTTCAAGACCGATGATCTTGAAGTCAACAATGTAATGAATATGTTGATCGTAATTATGTTTTGCATATTGTTTATTTTAATAAATCAGTAACTTCACCTCCATAGTGATGATAATAGGTAATCACTCCTATCATTGACTGATTTTTATCATGTTTCATTAAAATGTATAATAAAAATAGTTTTTATAAGATTGTGGCTAGAGTTAGTCAACTGGAAACCCTGGACCTAGGTTTCGTGTTACTTGGCACTTGTCAGCAAGGTGTACCTGTAATCTTGAAGGAACTGATGCTCTCTGACGGATTCGATCTTTTGTCACCAGTTTCACAGTCATAGACGTTACCATTGAGCTCTCCAGGCCGCAACCAACCTCCTGTAGAACTGAGATGTATTTCCAATTGATTGATCACTGGTTGGTGATCAATGTCATGTATGTCAGGTCCTTCTTAGTACAGTTCGAATCCTATTGACCAAGTTGTAATTAGTTTTTAATCCTATACAGAATACAAATGATGCATACCTCTCCCTATGTTTGTTAATAATAAATATTTATTATCAGAAGGGGTTTTGTGGAGATTTAGTGTTTTCATAGTTGAAATCATGAGTCAATTGAAGCTAGACCACCATGGAAAACCTGGAAGCACTGGATGGCCGTTTCGTCCTGTTATGGGACTCCTCAGCAGTGCGCATCCACGATCCCGCCTCACGAGATTCGAACCCAGGACCTACCAGTCTCGAGCCAGAGCCCTTAACCGATAGACCACTGAGCTGGCATCCAACGGTGTTAATGTCTAACTTCAACTGATCCACGAAGTTGAGCAACCGTTCACCAATTGTCTTCAGTGAGTTCCTATCTCACAACAGACATGGTTTTGAACTCCACTGGTCACTGCTTCTCACTAGAACTCCACGATGTACTTCTCGAAGTCAGTCACTAGTGAGCATATGATTATATTAATTATCAGAAGGGGTTTTGTGGAGATTTAGTATTTTCATAGTTGAAAGCGTGAGTCCCATAATAGGACGAAACGGCCGTCTAGTGCTTCCAGGTTTTCAATGGTGGTCTAGCTTCAATTGACTAACGCTTTCAACTATGAAAATAAATATTTAAGTAAGTAATGTTTAACGGTTGTTTTTTGAGTGATATTATGCAAAAGATTTAAGTTAATGTTATCATTCATATTATATCTATAAATAGAAATATTATAGTGATTAAACGGCATGGGTTTTATTATGTTGTGTGTCTATCAAAACAACTTGAAATACGTATTTGTTAAAGAAGATTCAGAAGTGTTTAGTTATGAATTGACTTACCGATAATCAAAGTGCATCAGTGATTTATTTATTTTATATTTTATTAGTATTAGCTTTATTCAGTATTATATTTTTGGTACAATATACAATTCTCAGAATAAAGTATTTCAACAAGTTTCTGTTTCTTACTTCTTCGTCGATCCTGACGATAAATTTTGAGTGATCGCCAGTTAGAAGTTAGCATTCCAGTCAATTGACATCTGAATAATGTACATTGTTTTCGCTGCATATTGCCTGACAGCTACCACGATATCTCTGATTAGGCCTTTTGTAACCTTTACAGCGAAAGGTTTTGCACTTTTCAAAAACGCACCTGATTAGGTAATGCGGTTAATAGCCATAGTGATGTATTGAAACAAACAAAATTAGATAACTTGATAACTAGATGACAGGAACAGGTAGCCCAGATGTTTAAGCAGACCGCATTGAATCAATGATTGAAGGATGTTTTGAGGAGAATGAATTCAGTTGGAAAATGGTTTTTGCTATAATTTTGTGAATCACAGAGTTCAAAATAGTTTACTATTCTAGTTCTGATTTACTCAGCAGTTTGCATCTACTATCTGAAACCCTATCTATTCAAAATATTTTGTTCTTATGATGAACACAATAACTTTGAAGCAATTAAGAATAAATAAAAATATCTACATTCTTCTAATCTCAAATAATGCATTATTTAGAGTGATTATACTTGTCATTTGATTGTAAAAGATGTGCTAACACAAAGTATCGACAATATTGAACTGTGGTAGATCATTTGATTCAGTATTTATTAGAACGTAGATGAAATATCTATTCATTATGTTGACCTTATTTTCCCCTGATAAATTGACCCTTGAACTCAACTATTGAAATAGACTCTAACTATAAACTAGTAAACTTTCGCTTTCATGCTCACATGATAACACTTCATTCTTTATATCTGATTGTTTTGTTAGGCTTCCTGAGTTCATAAATACTTCAATCCTTCTAGCTCTGATGAGATGCACAAACGCTTTGGTTTAAGAACAATCCTTTTCGGTTGAGAAGTTCCAAGAGATTAATGCAATATGAAGATGCGATACTTTACGGATTGACACATAGTGATATTGCAAAGTCCAGAAATATCCCTCATTAAAGTCGATAAGAGCCTACAGAGCGTCAAAAATGTTTTGTCCAATCAGTACTGATTTTAAGCCTTTCAGTAACATCTAGAAGCCTAGAAATCATGTCACATTTTGCTCGGATATCGTCATTATGTTTGGAATGTTTCCAGAAAGCTCGAGAAGTCCAGAATTACATACAGATCTATGAATACTCTCGATTTTTTGCAGACAACTTAGCTTGAGATTAAAGCTCATATGTTTTATATCTATTTTCTATTGTTCTAGTTAACGTACAGAAGTATTTGGGGTTAACAGCAAGAGCTCAGGAAGGCAAGAATAAGCGTTTAAGTAACAGAGTTATTAAGTGATAAACTAATGAATATTTTAGAGGACTCGATAGCGAATTCATCCTGGTATGAAACTCCTCATTGGTGTAAATATGACATCTGCAAATATGGAAAGATGTACAAACGTTAATAAAAAGTTTAAATACTGTATTCAAAATGAATAGTCTATTTTTTTCTATAATACTTTGAACTACTTATAAGTAGAATAAAGTATTACCAGTACTTTCCATACAGGATAAACACCAAACCAATTATTTTGTGAAGCGATATGCCTTTTAATGTTGTTCGAATTAGAAGTTCTTCACTACCATCTTCATCAATGTACTCTATATTTTTACCCAACATTCGAATGCACTAGGTCATATATGATCTGAATTAACTTTTTAATCAGTAATTGTCACCACTTGTAAATTCATTTTTTGTAAAATGCTATCTTAAACAAGTAATAAACTCTTAACTATTGACTGATCACTGGGCAGTTACCGATTTTACATGCGTCAGGTCTCTCTTAGTACAGATCCAATTGCAGTGTAGCCACTCGTCTAGGTGACTCAATATCGGAAGCAGTAAGTTGAAACATAGGATCAAATCCGTCAGGAGGCATCGGTTCCATCAAGATTACAGGTACACCTTGCTGATGAGTGTCAAATAACATGACGCTTAGGTTCAGGGATTCCTGTCGATTAACTCCAACCATAATGATACAAGTAACAAAGTCCTATATATATGACTCATGAATTCAACTATGTTTATATAAGGTACGTGGAAAATCCTGTTTACTGCCAAAATGAAACCAAAACCTGTAAATTGATAACCATGCAATACAATGGTTATCTCACAAACACTACCGACATGAACTCCACGAACTAAGCCAGCATCAACGACAACATCGACATCAGGATAATTGGATACACTCCATCAGAGTATATGTAACATCCAATTATCCACCTCGATCTCACTGCTCCACATCAACACGGACATTCTCTGATACAGCCGTCACGGGGATGATATTCGTGGTGTCTCTTCTCTCGTTCCCCATCCA
>NC_031502.1:31788349-31864237 GCF_000237925.1 Schistosoma mansoni | reverse complement strand
AGAGAGAGAGAGAAACAATAGTCGGCACTTACTATTTTTAAAATTAGAAGGTCCAATATGGTCAAATAAGATAAGGGATTGAACATACGTATGTTTTCTAAGGAAGCATTTAACATGAATTGATGAGTTCGTTTAAATCCAAACGTACACAAATTTCATATCTAAATTTTCGATGACCCGATTCTTTTCACATGTCAGATAATCCTGTAGAACTGGATAGACTTCAAATTAAATCGGCAATAGCAATTCACACCATTTTCAACAATCATCAAATCGATTTCAAAAATATCAAAATACTACAAAAAGGCTTCTCCAATTACAAAGAAAGGAGAGTAGCTGAAGCGTTCCGTATAATGCTTAATCCTACTGCTCTCAATAGAAAGGAAGGCCTCACCATACATCCTACTTGGACTATCTATCCTAGTCACCTAGTCTGATATTATTTACAATTCACACCATTACATTACAAATTAAAATCTATCCTTTGTCATTATAAAAGTCACACATTTTTCATCATTAATAGTGCAGACATATACACCAACAAATTTACATAACTGTCGCTTATGAATCACCTTGACCGAAATGACATGACATTGATTTATTCAGACCTGTTTTTTGATTGATCGCACCTGATATTCGTGTTGTTCCGTTGTACTATTTGGACTCGGATTATTTTTGATTTGTTTATTTACTCTCTGAAGAATTGGCTTATGCTGAGTCACGTAACGTCAGAAAATCCAATTTTTCTATTCATTAGCATATTACAAATATAATAATTTATTTATAATCCTGAATGATATATAATTTGAAGTACTTGACGCGTATTGATCAAATGTTCATTTGATTGACTTGTTGACCTATATTTTTCCCTCTTTATTTTCAATGTTATCAAATTAAAAATTTAAGTTAAATGAAGTCATTTTTCTATTTTTTTTTTGTTTCTTAAATTTTCATTGTAGATTTGTAGTGATTCAGGAAAATCAATTGAAACTGATGATGCAATTTGGCTTGGAAATAAACCATCATAATACAGTTATATATTTATAATGATTTCAAAAGAAAAAATCTACCACTTTTTTTTCTGTAGTGATATTATAATACTGGTTTTCTTTTTTCTTCTTTTTTTTAAACTTATTTTGTACAATTATTTTGTTTTCTTATTTTTCATATCTTTATTTATCTACAAACCCCCCCCTCTAATAATTAAATAATTATTAAACTTTCAATTGGAAAAAAAATTACTTTTTTTTTCTAAATTTTATTTTTTATTTTTTTTTCTTCTTTTGAAATGATATTGGTTTTTTGAATTAACTGATTCATTAATTATTTAATTATTTCGTTAATTAAATAAACAAATAAATAAATCATGTTATTAAGGAGTCAACACAATGATCATTTGAAATCAACATGGAATCTAATAGTTGGTCAATGTTTTTTTTTGTTTTTTTTAAAGAAAAATAATAATAATGTGAATAAAGAAGCTTGTGAATTACACATAGTCAATAGAATCATAATTTAACGCATTAAAACTAAGTCGATTCTGTAGAATATTTCTATTATGTAATAGTAAATGCATCTTTCTTTTTATGAAATATTGTTAATATTCATAAATGTATTCATCTTAAATAAAGTAAAATATATTAGAAATAAATTATTTTGAATGTAAAAAAAAATACTTCTTGAAGTCAGTCACTAGTGAGCACATGATGATTATTATCAGAAGTTAGACATTAACACTGTTGGATGCTGGCTTAGTGGTTTAGAGGTTAACCGTTCACGCGCGCGTGACTGATAGGCCCTGTGTTCGAATTCAACGGGGTGGGATCGTGGTTGCGCACTGCTGAGAAGTCGCATACTAGGATGAAACTGCCGCCTAGTGCCCTCAGGTTTTCCATGGTGGTTCAGCTTTAATTGAATCATAAATTCAACTATTTAATTACTAAAATCTCCACAAAACCTTCTTCCGAAAAAAATAATTATGATATTTTGATTTATCAGAAGGGGATTTTGTGGAGTTTTTAGTAATTTTATATAGCTGAGATCATCAGTCAATTGAAGCTAAACCATCATGCAAAACCTTGGAGCATTAAACGGCCGATTCATCCTGTTGTGGGACTCCTCAGCAGTGCGTATCCACGATCCCGCCCGTGGGATTCGAGCACAGGGCCTATCAGTCATCAATCTGAGAACTGCAAATGAAAATGTGCATTTAGTTTGTTTTACATTTAAATATTATTAATATAATGGATAATTTATAATGAATTTTGGGTATTACTACACTTTAAATAAAGTTTATTAAGTAGTCAATTTAATAAATATACCTATTGATGTTATAAAAGTTTTATTTTACATAGTTTTGGATAGATTAATATTGTTATTTTTGTTACTCCAAAATACTCTTCATGTGTACCAATACTCTTACTTTAAATAGATTTTAATTGTTATAAACGTTTATAGGGGAACTCAAATATTATTCTTGCAAGCTGAATTGTCGTTTAAGATTTCAGTATCAATATTTCTTAATTGAAAAATAAATGTAATCAATAAGATTGTTGGGTTGAAAAGTGATCCAATATGATGATTGATGAATAATCACCATTGAATGAACAGATACATCATTGTAGAGATCGTACACTTGAATTGTTAGAAATCTGAAGACAGGTTATTAAGATTAGCCTGACTAATGGGTGTGTGGATTTAGCGACAATGAATTTAGTTGTCGGTTTAGTTATATTTATAACATTAATTAAAACACTTTTTTTGTATATTCAATGAAAAGGGAATGTGTAATTTAGAAAGTTGTTTGTAAAGAAACAATATAGAAAATTAAATTCCAGACATCTTTTTTTTAATCCATAGTTTCTAGGTCAGTAATTTATAACTTAACGGAATTCACTTTTTCCGTAGGAAAGTAATAAGCTTAGATATTATATACATATGACATAAACTAATTCTTAGACATTTTATAATTATATATGATAGGAATCGGTAATTAAGACAAGTTTGATGAATACGGTAGGATTTTCTCTACTTCGTGTTATGATATGTTCTGTTATATCGTCTGAATAATCATATTATTAAATAGTTCACACTGCAATTACATATAAACACTACATCATCCAAAGATTTAATCTTAGGTGGTTTAGATGAATTTTGATAGGATGCCTTAGTTTTTCCATTACGTCACAGATTTTGAAATATTTGAGGTGAAGCGGCGAGATTATAATATATGGGCAAACCAATCAGATGTACGATAACAGGTCTTGAATTTTGGCGCGAAATTATTTTATTCAATTGGCTAAACAGAGTTTTGGCATTATAGCTGATATCAGTTCGTCATGAAGACCCTATATCTGATTCTTAACCCTAACTATCAACTGTAAATGTTAATCCCGATTCCTCGCGCTGGTTTATAACCCTCACTTAACCGTAGTATATAGGTGGACATTCTCAAAGTCTCTTTAGCGTCTCTCAAAGGTCGTCGATAAATTATAGCTTCACCTTTGAGGCTAGTAATAGGATCTTCTTAGTTTTTATCCGGACTCTATGGCTTAGTGGATAACGAGTTAAAATTTGAAGCAACAATTTTTTGATTTGAGTCTCAATATGAATAAAAACACTAAGATGTGGGTGAAGCTAAAAAGTCCTAAACATGACGGAATGCTTATTTGGAATTTCATCTTCAGTCAAAGTACAAATACACTATTACATACATCATTTGAATAATTCTGTCCAATATTAAAAGGAAACATTTGTAAATATTCTGTAATGTGAAAAAAGAATTTCGGATGGAAATATGATTTTAAAAGTAAAACTACCATGTGAAGTAATGCTTTCATAGATCTGAAATTCATTTGTGCCAGTCATGTTAGTTTATGACAGTAACTGCAAGATTATTTGCATAAATCACATAATGTTTGACGTAATTAAAAGTGTTAATGTATGTTTAAAAAGAAAACTTGAATATGTTTATTTCATTATTAGAAAGTGTTTAAATGAACACGTTATTAAAGTTCTTGACTGAATGTCGACCAGTTTTTGTTGCCATTTGTGTATTGAGTACAGATTACCTCGATATAGCCGGTTTGTCATGTGTCCTACAGTATAGATGGATTGTTACTTCATTACGTTTCTTTTTTTTTAACATATTTTGACCTACTTCCTATGCTGAAGTATTTACTCAAGAAGTTATTATTCTTATGACTGCTAGTAAACCTAACATTTTATTATCATTTTATATTGTAATTGTATATTCCGGTCACAACTATGAATGGCCTTGACTAATATTTGTTTAACCGATTCCTTTATATGGTTATCTTAATAATAATGAGTTAATATTACATATTTCAGATACTCTAAGTAAACAGACAAAACGTCCTAAGTAAAGACTAACTGGAGGCTTTTTTGTAGAATATGACTATAAGAACAAATGTGAATCATGAATTATAGAGTGGATTCATTTACACCTTATTAGACTATAGACAGATAAAGTCTAACAGGCATTCATTCATTCACACATGGGAAATGTACATAAGCAATCAGTCATTCGCGTTAATACAAAGTAGTTAGTAAAATGATAATAACATTTATTTTCCAAGTTTTTTTTTACTTATTCAATTCATGGTGTAAATAAGAAGACTTGCTTACAGTCCTTTTTACTTATTATACAAGGCTCTATAATCTATTTTATTGTTATCACTGAATTATGAATTGCGTTCATTATTTTTGTACATACGCTCATATATGACTGTATATTATAGTAAATTCTGAAGAAGGTATACTTGAATGTAGTATTGTGGTATGCACTACTTATGCGGATAGACGTAAGTAGTATGTAGAAGGAAATGGAAGAAAGATATGTAAATGACTCATGCAATTTATGATATTTATCGAAGCCACTGAATAGTAAGTACATTTATTATCATCTATGTCCATTATAATGTTATTCACATATATATGTGTTATTCTAATGTACATGATGAGAATTTTTAATATTTTAAAATCTAAATATCAAAAACGGTTAGTTTCATAAACTGAAATAAATAATGACAATCCGACTAGTTACGGTCTTAATTGTTGGAGTAATATTGTTGTGAACGAGAACATGGTTGTGGACAATCGAATGTATTCGAACACAAAATTACAGAACATTTTACTGAAATCTGAGAACTATACAGTAAATACTTTATTTGCAAAATGTTAATATATTATCTCAAACTTGACTGATCCTTTTGCAAACATCAGTCAGTTGTTTCAGACTTCAATGTTCCTTCACTTCCATACCAATCGCACTCTGCTTCCGTTCTCTCCTCCTCTATCTTCTTGAGCTTCTGCTGCCGGACAATATATTTCTGACTAGCGTTATATACTACTTGTGTCGATATAAGTAGTATACACCACAATACGATATTTATCTACTATTGAGTATTATCAGGTATATACCTAACATTTTTCGAGTTTAATGTTTAACAGTCTAATATTATTAGAAAAAAGAATTGTTCTTCATCACTTAATTTTGATTGGAAGATTCATCTTTTGGAAAGATTACTATTTATGTCTATTCTTTTGATTTCTTTCATGCTCAAAAGTTACAGTGGAATTCAATCGACATGATTTCACAATAAATGACAGAGTAAACATTATTTTGTCCGTAACCAAAACGGTTAAATTAAAAACTCATCTTAAATTTCTCACATCTCATAACTATGATAACCAATGAAAAAGCGCATATCTATTTGATTCTCATCGTTTGCAATTAAACACTAATAATCGAGCTCAGAATTATTTATTGTTTTCATAAGTCCGACAAAAAGAAAGTCAGACATTTCTCACCAACAGTTGGTTAATGGCAAGAAGTAAAACCATTTATATTAACAAGGCTATCTTCAAGCCAATATTTTGCGTTAACACTTTTGAGCTGGGCTCATTGTTAGTCTATTCATTCCCTTCTGTAACCTAAACGATTGCTTTTTCAATTTTGTCAGGACCGATTAAAAAGTTTTTTCATAAAATAATCGTTTGACAGATGATGATGAAACAACAGCTATGGGCGATATTAGTCACGTTTCGTCTGGTTTAGGAATCATCATCTGGATATTCTTGCATACCAGTGATGGTGTTCATATCCGTGCATGTATCCAATACCTTCCGCTTCAAACTTCTGAAACATAATTTGCTGAGCTCCTGAGTGAAAATAGCGACCAACGTTTTGGGGATCCGAAATTCAGTCACAATTACTAACATGTTGGTTGAATCCTTTCTAGTAGTTCATCAAAAATATTTAGCTTTTTTGCCTACACTACTAAAACGTAACATAAGTAGTTTCGACATTTTATCTGTAGCAGATGAGTGATTATGAAAAATCAGTTCTGAAGGAAACCACTTTTCTAACAAATAAAAAATATGAACCGTGTCAATAAAAGCTGTTTATAATAATTAGTTATAATTCATCATCTATATTAGAAACACGGACATGATCTGATAATTCAGGTTTCATTTTTGTCATGATTGTTTTCCTATATCATAAATTTTATCTATCAAGAAAAAGATACCTTTTCTGTGTTTCTATAAAATACTGAGGATGCAAAACTGTAATTTTAAAGATTAGTTTATTAAATAACATATTTAATGGAGTAAATAAGAACAGAATATATTGATTTAAAAACGTTGATTGCGATAACATTTTTAAAGTATTCCTACTCAGAGTTTTATAATAAACTTCTCCTGTAGCCTCTCCGGGGTCTATTGCCAGTCCCAGGCCCGTACAAAGGAGAAGAGTTAAGCATGGGGTTAGCGACCCCATCCCACAGAAAACTAACTCGCTAAAAAAACGCCAACCATCTGTCTGTGTAAGCTATGCTTAGGTATATTCACGTTATTGATCTATGGGTGTATTTTCTGCCTTCAGTTGGTATCTTCCAAGTTATAAAATATATAAAACCTGATAGTCAATACAGTTGAAAATATGAATGAAAAGATGTCAAAACTAAACTTAAAGAAATAGGATTATTTAGCACCAGACAGTGATAGTCATTCCTTTTTTTATTCTGTACTGAATGTAGCAGTTTATCACTTGATTTTCATTAGATTACGAGAATCAACCGTTAGTGAGCAAGATTCCTTATTAGAATTACCTACACTGCTGTAATATGAGAAAGACTGATTTGTAAAGTGCACATTCTAGCTTATCGATTGAACGTTTCTCCACAGATATAGCGTTTTCTTACAAGGCAATCATATATCGACAAACCTGATTAATTTATTGGAAATTACTTGACAGTAATATCTAGGAAATAGCTTTCTAAAGTGTTATAACTCGCATGTTCAACTTTTTCTATAGCTGTGTAACAGAAGTATTATATATAAATCACACCAGTCACTGGTAAATGAAGAAAACCTATTTGTTTAGCAACAAAATATCATCACATTCGTGTTTTTGCCTTATTAATAAATAAAATTAAAACAAAGAAATAAACGAACCTTAAAAATTAAAAAAAATTGAAGAACACAACTAGCTTTAATCATAATATTACCCAAAATATGATTAAAATTCGTCAACATTATGTGATTTGGTAAGAAAATTAAATAACAAGTATATAATTATTGTTGTTGCTGTTGTTGTTGTCGTCAGGGTAGGTGATTGATTTCAATAGAAAAAAAAACACTTTGAAGAAAGTCATTTCTCTCTTACTACCTACCATATCATTGCTTTTCTTTCAATCTATACATAATCGAAATGCTTGAAATGGTATAGAAATGATTTATAACTAAATACAGAGAAAAAAAGTTAAAGATTTTATATGATTTGTACAGAAATAAATAAAAGAACTGAAAAGAATACAAAGAAAGCTCTGCTTTGATTTATTTAACGTTTGTTTGAAAACCGATATATATATATATATATATATATATATATATATGGATATATATGGTGATCCATATATCTATTAAGTTAATGGATTTTCCCTATCACATATTGTATACAAGTCATGAAATGATTTAATGGTTATCATTAGTTTGTATAAGCTTGTCAATTCGCTTTATTATCTTTCTCCCTAAGTTATATACAGTTGCATGTCTCCACAATGCATATATATATATATATATGTAATATATTCTATAATCTGGAAACCACATAAATTTTGAAATTCAACTGATCAACAAAGTAATGATAACTGTTAATATGTTGATTAGACATTATAAGTAATGACAAGGGAACTTAATATTAGATAATTAATATATATTATGTGTGTGTATGTATGTGCATATTTGCAAGGATATATATTCAAAGTTTCCAATAATTTATGGTTGTAAAGAACGGGACATACTGTTAGAAAGATCATCATTATCATTAACTGTAGGTAATTTGTTTGAATCATAAATAAAACTGCGGTTTTTAATATTTATCGATGATGATTCTATATGATTCTCTAAATTATGTTTATTACTTAAAACATTTATTGGTTGTATTGTACAAATATTTTTAGTAAATGGTTCAGATATTTTTATACGGGAATTAGCTGAATTATTAGTTATTTGTGAAGTTACACTCCTGATCAATGAAGGACTAATCGGATTTTGAACTTTATGATCGGACGCAGTACGAGATAATTGACGTTTATTGGGATCTAGCATATTAAATGTTGATGAAGTAGGAATTGAATACCTTTGGTTCGAATTATCTTTATTTACAGTTAAACATATGTCAGGTTTATTTTCGTAATTTCTCGAATAATTCAACGAATCTTTAGCTTGAGGATATTTTGATACATCAGAATCGGAATCCTCTAATTGATCTTCTGAATCGTAAGGATATCGAACCACAGGTATTATACCGTATTTTAAATGAACTGGTGATTTTGTATTCATCATATAATCTGGTAATAAGTCATCTCCAGAACTAAATAATGGTGGAGCTAGCCGACGCTTAATTTTACAATTTATTTGTTCTGATGAATTAACCGATAAATCTCTTATACTCATATTTACAGGTTTCTGTTGTAAATCGGAAGTGGTCTTCTCTTTCTCATAAATATTAACAACATGTAACTTAGCATGAATATTAGGAATCAGTTCATCATCTTGATAATAATACAATTTTGTATTACTTACTAAACTGTCATTTAAAGGATGAAGTTCTTGTGGTTTCATATCGTTCTCTTGTTCATTTAGTCTAAGAGTATTGGTTTGTTGATTGATTTGTTTGCTATTATCATTAATATTATTGTTGGAAAAATTTGCAAAATTACCATAAATTAAACCAGTAGTATGGTTAAATTGAGATGAATAACACGGATTATGATGCTTCATTGAATTGTTGACAAATCCATGAGATAAACATTTAATTGAGGATGGGGACAAATTCTCTGTTTTATTTATCATTTCAGGACTAGTCAGCGGAAATGAGTTTTCTGTACTAGGCATCTGATCACTTGAATTTGGACTAGCTTTAATTGATTGATTTACAATATTGTTATTACTAATAATATCATTATCACCATATGAAATATTTTGATAGTGAAATAACTGTGATATATCTTTTTGTTCATTGTTACAACTAGGACAATACAGAGTCGGATGACCAGTTGAACAATCTACTTGTTGTAGTGTTTGTAAATAAGGAGTGTAATTTTTTCCACTCTCCCATTCAGGTATACAATTCTTGACAGATTTACTCAAATATGAATGATTTGTTTGCATGTCTGATTGACAGACAGTTTCATGATTGTTATCATCAATTGTAACATTATACGTGGAATGTTGATCACAGTAGGTTGGATTATGCAATATTCTAGAAATGTAGTTAGATTTAAGTTTCTTCTTGAATAATTGCTTTCTGTGACATAAAATAGCCATTGCAAATATACAACTGACCATTATACACAGTACTGCAGGTAACAAAGCAGAAACATAAATATGAGTTGATTTTGTCTTTGGAGAAACAGATAATTCGTTAAGCACACTTAATATTTCATCATTGATTGCAATATCTGCACCTTAATTTGAAAAAAAGCAGAAAACATATTGTTTTTAGAAAAACACAATAAAATCCTTCTTCAAGTGTTAGTATCAGATTTGAATTATTTATGAAACGACACTTATTTTGTCATGGTACATTTTTTGACTTATTGTATAGGTATAGGGTTGTGGAGATTGTTAAGTTTAGATTGAGATCACGAACTGATCAATTTTAGATCACCATTGAAAACTTGGGAGCAACGGGCGGCCGTTTCGTCCCTGCATGGTACTACCCATCAGTGCGCACCCACGATCCCACACGTGGGACTCGAACCCAGGACCTTCAGTCTCGTGTGTGAACGCTTATTTTCTAGACCACTGAGCCGACATCCAATGGTGTTAATGTCTAACTTCAATCAATCCACGATATTGCTTGACCATCTTTCATTATCTTCAGTGAATAACTGCCTCACAACAAACACGGATGAATGCCACTGGTCACGGATTATTTTACAACATTAATTAACATCGATTTGGTATATCTACATTTGTTAAAAAAATATAAATACGTTTATTGGCTTTAGGGTAACAATAGCTGATGTTTATTGTCAATGTGGATACATTTTGTGCTTTATTCGTTGATAATTACTCAGGACTTATTTTTTTGTTAAAATTAAAGTAAAGCGTTTTGGTATATCATATACATAGTTCATTAAAGTTACAATCAATTTTACACATTTATTGTTCTCGCAAAGACAGCTTACTTTTGTGGGTGGGATCTCATGTAGATTATCCAACTAAGATGACATTATCTTTCAGTTTACCATGGCTTTAAATGATTCCCCAGCCAGCGTCGTGTTCTACAACTCATGTCAAAACATAAGTTTTAGAATAGAAAGAACTGAAATCTAGATTTTAATAAATTTATTTTCATCTGTCATAACAACGATAAGAACTTTCGGATTTTCTAAACCCGTGGAATTTCAACGAACTTCAAACTTTCATACTTATATCAAACATGTTCTCATTGGTGACCACTGTTGAGAGGTGGTTCCTATAAACATATCGATAAGCTGTGACTAGTGGAACTTAACAATATCGGAAGTTAAATAATTACTCACCAATGTTATTAGATGATGGTCGAATAATACCATTAATATGAATCCTAACTCAATTATCTAAGGGTTATGGACTCACTGAAAGTCCTGAAGATGTTGGGTTCAGTACCTAGTAGGATCTTCGATGTGCACTGTTGAGGAATACAATATTAGACCGAAATTCATGCACTTCGAAATCGCATATTAGTGTATCTGAATAATAATAGTTATAGTATCCTATGAAAAATATTTTTTTAATTAATAAACATGGTATGACAGTTATGGTGAAATGAATCGAATCAAAAAAGTAAAATACCAATTCCTGTTCAAAGTAAACAGTATAAAATAAAGTTAACATGAGTAAATCAAAACACCTTTCATATTTCATAGACACATTTATACCATCGACAAACGACGTCCAGAAAACCATTAAACATCAGTGTTTCACAAGACTTTTATTTTGTTTTAGTTATGTGAATCATCAGCAATGAGTACCGTTATTAAAACTATATTCAAATATAACTAAAGTTCAAAAGCTTCCAATCTTTCATGTTTCATCATTCTATAGCAAGCTAAAATAAACAAAGGATTATTGTAAATACACATGTTAGTTTAACTGAAATCATGCCGGATTGAAAGAAAAGTCTATATCTATTTCTGATAAACCTACTTCTTGGTTTAGGTTCCACAGAATTCAGTTGTGAAGTTGATACATCTATTTGACCAGAGTAATAACTTAAATTATCATTAAATAACATAACATTCATATCATTCATTTTTTGATTATTTCTTCCGTTTCCACTTGACTTGTTTAGTCTCTTCCTTGGTTTAAAAGTTTGCTTTTCTCTAAGTTTGATTGAATTCTTTGAATCCTCTAAACGAAGAGTATTTTCCAACAATAAATTATGCACTGGAAAACAAATAAATCATAAAATGCATTAAGCTAGTGTCTTGCAAAACTTTTGGATATATTTTCAGTCTAGGAAGATCAAACTAAAAGGTTTGAAGATGATTTCTATTCTGGATTTTATTAGCTAAACAGTTACTAAAACCCAAACAAAGGTTGTATCTTATTACTTTGGAACTCTATAGGAGTTGAAACTGAGACCTTCAGGTCTTATGCAAGAGTTTTATCATCAGGTTTGAAGTCATGAATCCAATGGCCAATAATTTTATTTAGTAGACTCACTGTATGACGTGACAACCGAACTTTTCCATC
Source organism: Schistosoma mansoni (assembly GCF_000237925.1). Classification (NCBI taxonomy): domain Eukaryota; kingdom Metazoa; phylum Platyhelminthes; class Trematoda; order Strigeidida; family Schistosomatidae; genus Schistosoma; species Schistosoma mansoni. The sequence continues at coordinate 31,851,964 of NC_031502.1, read as the reverse complement.
CGTGGCTATCCATCATCATACGAAAGTTGTTAATTCCCACCAGTCATAGTTAATCGATAGATAATCAGATACTCACCCAGAGAAGAGGACATGTTCGCACTTCCGAGCACGTTCCAAAGAGTTTGAGACTGAGGCAGAACAGCTCTAAACAGCACAATAGTTCGGCATTTAATTGATACCGGGCATACAATTGACATTTTACAATCCTTCAAAATTATTAGCAGGCAAAAATGCAGCATCTCTCCAGTTTGCCGAATCAGTAGCAATAAAAAACTCAAATCTGATTCATTCATCCAGAGAAAGGATGTAATCAACTTACCTTGGTAAATCTTTATTTGTTCATTTCTTTTTATTTTCAGTATTATCATTACTTTTCAGTCTAATTTTGTTATGTGGTCTTCACTTAAATACTTTTTATTTGATGTACATCAAAATCATCCCTTTATTCATCGGATTCCATTCACTTAATCCTCTTAACTTATGTAAACTCTTCAAATCCTGTTCAATTGCTATGTAACCTATCATACCAATTTCTGATTGCAACAGTCTTATGTAAAGCTTCCACAACCTCTCTAATTATCACACAATATATCTTATCTGTTTTCAGACCTCATTTATTTACTGCCTGATCCACCCCCGTATGTTTTTGAATTACTTCGTACCTGTTCCTGCATATAGGGTTGTAAGCATTTCATATTATTTTGCCTTAGCTGTTGTTTCGGCTTTATTCAAATTCAGAAAAGGAACCGATTACACAGAAGCTATTCATCTGTGAGTACGTAATTATATTTCGATTAAGTAATGTTAAAGTACATAATACTATGTGACCTCAGAATAAAAAGGACCAGATCTTCCATTTCTCTCGATTTTTAATTACTCTCAACTTCATTCTCTGAAGATCTTACTCTTCAAAATACTACAGGTTTGTGAATTGATGCGAAGTTGTTCCAAATAAAATAATCTTTTATATATCCATACCATAATTAGATCAATTTTAAAAAAATATATTAATAACCATTAAAAACAAACTTATCCATAACAACACCTACCACATGTATATCTTAAATATAGATAAGATTTTGTACATGACATTTGTTTAATGAAAGTAGACATTCTTGAATTAATTAAATGTAATGATTCAAGTACTAGATTAGGACTAACAGTACATGTTAAATATCCATTACATTTGTTTGAAATAATTGAAATAGAGTCAATTGAAGGACATGGAGCTTCTATACAAAAAAAGAAAATAAAAATTATAAAATTTATAATGATATATCATTGTTTAGTATTATTACTTAAATGTTAGTGAAATCCATATTTTTTATATATAGTTGAAACCATAAGTCAATAGAAGCTAGACCACCATGGAAAACGTGGAAGCACTGGATGGCCGTTTTGTCCTATTGTGGGACTCCTCAGCGGTGTGCATCCACGATCACGCCTCGCGATATTCGAACCTATATTTTTTTTAAAGACAGAGATTGTCTTATTCTTGTTAAGTTAGCTATTAGTCCCCTAAACCCGATAGTATATGATGTAGATTATGTGACTACAAATAGGAAATGATTGATATTTATTGCATTACTGAGTCATTTTGTTTTAGCTAATTAGCAATGAATAAACAAGTTTTATAAGAACTATAGTAAACATACCGATAGTAAATTTCCTTGTGTCAAATAATTCTTAGATCAATGAACTGATTTCACTGAATATTTAAGGTAATAATCGAACGTAGCTAAGTGTTCAGTAGAGTAACAATTTTCGGAATACAGGGAAGTATTAAATATAATAGCGAAACAAAATGAAAGTTGCAATCACAATTCATTTCTGGTTAGAGTAAAGTCAAACTCAGGCAATCTAAGTCTATCTAAAGACAGAAGTTTTGTTGATCAGAATCCATCATTCAAACAAAAAGGATTATTTTGTAAAATATATATTCAAAAGTGTTTCCTCTTATTAATCGTTAAATAAGTTTACTATAGTTATAGGAGAGTAAATAACTATAAAGAATACATATTCAATGATAGTAATAATGTTCTCTAAAATAAATAAAGTCATTATCAAAATACCCATTGTGGATGGAATAAACTATTCTTTATAGAAAAGTCATTAAAAACAGTAAGGTTTACCACGAAATTTGTCGGTCAAATTAATCAATTTCATAATACATATAACAGTTTGACTGAGTTCACAACAAGTTACAAAGACCAATGTCATATCATCAGTAAATGTTTAGAAACTGATTTATGTAACGTTAACGTGTTTACAACTTCAAACTACTTAGGTAGCTATGGTGTCCTCTAATTATTTATTATAAATTTAAAAGATTGGTACACAAATACCTTTAGCACAGTGATACAATATTGTGGCATGTGCTACTGATGTCGACAGATATAAGTAGTATGTATCATCAATCGAAAATGAAATGTCTGGTAGTAGAAGATTAAGAAGACTAAAGGAAGGAGAATGAGAACAATGAATGATTGCCGTGGAAAATGAAAGAATAATGAAGTCCGGGACGGTTGACTGATATTTGCAAAAGGAACAGTCAAGTTTGAGATAATTGATTAATATTTTGCAAATGAAGTAATTACTGTATGGTTCTGTAATTTGTGTGTTCGAATACACTCGATTGTCCTCACTTGTGTTCTCGTTAACTGCAATATAACTTTTTATCACCAATGGTTTAATGATGAGTTTATATATTTCAAACATGATTTTAAAGAATAATATGATTGAAAAATTACACTGTATTATTAAATATAACTCGAAATTAGTATTCAAAATAATATTTCCAGGCTTTCCATGGTGGTCTAGCTTCAATTGATTCATGATCTCAACTATTAAAATATTTTTTTATGTTTTGCTAATAGAAGCAGAAAGTATTTATTCAGAATTATGCAATTAAAATTTTAATGGGATTGTATTCATCCAAATTATTTCCAGAACATGTTTTTAAATTTGGATTGCACTGAACGAGAACGCAATTAGGGACAATGGAATGTAATTGAACACGAAATTACAGAATATCTGAGTAGAATCTAAGAACCTTATAGGATATACATTATTTGCAAAACGTCGATCGGTTACCTCGAATTTGACTTTTCCTTCTGCAAATATCAGTCAATCCTCTCAGACTTCATTTTTCTTTCATTTCCACATCAATCATTCACTGTTCTCGTTCTCTTTTCTTTAATCTTCTAAACCTTCTGCCACCAGACATTTCACTTTCGATTGATGATACATACTACTTATATCTATCGGCATCAGTAGTACATATAACAGGATTTTTATCTTTTCTATTTAGACTTCAACAGAAATCTGTTTAAAATGATTTAATAATTTAATGAACTAGATACATATATTACTAATATACATATTGATATATTTCTTGATTACTTAAGAATCAATTTTATTAATAGTCGTTTGAAAAGAAATTTTTTTTATCTTCTTATAAAGTAGAATAAAATGTAGTATAGAACCAGTTTGAATATCTTTTATTTTGAAATAAATATTTACACAACTCTACAAACTGAACAAACTATCCTTCACTTGGTATTGTTTACTTGTATCTTGCAATTGTTATTTAGGACTACAATTGATCAGTCTCTTGTTGGTATATGTGGATAATGCTATGGCGTTTGAAGTGAACACTACTGAGTTCGAGTCCCAGAGTGAAAATCAACACTGAGATGCAGGTACACTCAGCTGACAAGTCCCAAATAGGACGAAACGAGCGTCCTAGATTCCTCTACTAGCCACTATCTACCTGAACAAACTATCATTTAAAATAAGTGTTCTATTTTTAAAACATCTATTTATATTATTATGACATAGAACAGTAGTTGGTAAGTTAAATTATTATCCCAACAATTATGTCACATGTATCCATTATATTAAATAATGAAGAAAGAAATTATTATAATTAATTATAAATAAAACTAAGAACGTATGTATATATATAAGTGAATGGACAAATAGTGTAATATAAACATTTTCTTACTAAAATAAAGAATTATTAAACTTATAGTTATTGTATACATTTTACAACTATATATCCTAACTACTAATAGTATACAATAGTATGGCTTTTTTAAATCATGAAAATGATAGGCTACTAATAAAAAAAGAAAAAAAAATTAATTTTTTTTCTTTTACAAACTCTGTAGACACTACTAAAAGGTATTAAATAGTTGCCACCTTCCCATGAAATAAATTACTTATTATTGACATAAATTATTGTTTATATTTATTTAATTCATTTGTCAATTTTAATGGGTTTTTTTTTGCTTTTTATTCAAAATATGTTTAAAAGCATCAACTCAGTGCCCAAATACTGTGAAACTATTCGCTCTAATTTAGACGAAAGTTCTTATATATATATATATATGTTTAAAATGTAATTGTAATTTAAGTGACAAATAACATTAATGTGATGGATGTGAAAAGAAAATGGTAAGACGTTACTTTATAGAAAGATCTGAAGAAATAGAAACCCTAATGTGTAACTTAGGTTTAAGAAAACAAAATACGTGAAAATTTTAAATCTAAGATTCTTCATACATGAATAATAGTCGATTAAATAATAATAAAGAAAGTATTGTCAAACAATGGATTTAAAACTGAAGTTATAAACTATCAGTAACTTTTCATCTACATTCAATAGGTCTTAAACTTGAATTATTTTTGAAATTTTTATTTTTTGTCTGAGTAAATATCCTTTTTTAAATGAAATTAATAACATTGACAAATTAATAATGAATACGATTAGTATTGTATCGATTATTTCATGTGTTACTTTTTCCCGGAGTGAATATCAACTCTGCAATGCTGGTACATCCAGCTGATGACTTCTAAATAGAACGAAATATGCATCTTGGTTTCCACTGCTAGCCATTATTCATCTTTGTTTATAATACTTTCTCAAATATTTAAAATCCTACTATATCATAATACAATTGAGAAAGGTATAAACAATTTGAAATTAAATATTTTTATATTACTTATTTAATTTTAGCGTATAGTAATTTCTATTATAACTTTTAATTAAGAAACAAATATAATTAAACTTATCAATAGTCTTTTGGCTATAAATGATTGTAAAAATTTTATGAATACACTTTTTAGTCTAATTGACATATGTATTAATTATGTAAAAAAAAAGAACTAATTGAATATTGAAGAAAGTAATGACTTGTCAATTATCTGAATAAATCATACAATGACTATTACTAGGAAGTCACAAATAATTTATGTAACTTTACTATATTACATTGTGATTCATCAGTAGTTGTGTGGTGTGGTCTACTTATATTCTCATAAGCATTATATGGTGATGGTCAGACATAAAATGTATTTTGGTAGAAGACCAATAAGGAAAGAACTGAAATGAAGCACAACTTGTAAGAAAATGCATGAACAATGAAATTAGAGAAGATGAACTGATATTTACAGAAGAAACAGTGACGATTGAGACAATTGATTGTTATTTTGCAAATTAACTGTTCGCCGTATGGTTATCAGAATTTAGTGAGATAGTCTGTAATTTGTGCTTAAATACATTTGATTGTCCCCAACTAGTGTTCTTGGTCCCTACAGTAGTAATAATAGTAATTGAATGTTTATGTAAGATATAGGTAATATATTCATGTTTCATCATGAAAATACTGTTACAGTTTATGTGTTTACTTCATTGGGTATTCTTAAGATATGATATTGTCTTGGATAAAACTCTAGAAGGTCCATATGAAAATTTCACATTCTAATTTTCAATAATTTCGAAGCAATTAACTGAATAACTAGTTTTAATTTCTAAATCGTTTAACTCAAACGATGTATATTTATACTTCTGTGGTAGGATCATAGATTTCACCTAATACAATGTAAAGTTACATTAAATTAAAGCTTGAAAAAGATGTAAGATCTCTAAAATGATTCAAAACACGTGGGTAAAGATGATTGAATAGAATAGTATGGAAATTTATTTAATACGAAAATTTGTATCCAATAGGTTATATGACTTTACAAATCTTTTAACTGAGACTTTCAACAAACTGATTGAAACTGTACGATAGTTGTAGAATTGAAAATCATAATGCATAAAGTTTACATGAGTGATTGACCATACATTTTAATTTTGCTGCCTATCATTTTGTTGATATTGTCGATCATATGTAGTCTGTGTGAAATAAGAGAGTAACACACTGGGAGGATAGAAACTGTTTAAGTTGGAGATAATAGCAATGGAAAAAGATGCAAGCAGTTGGGTAAAATTTTATCTGTTTTTATAGTTCTATACTTTACAGGGTTCTGTCGATATATTCAGAACAGACATTATGAATACTATATGATGAGCCTTGTTTCCAAGGTCAGTGATAATAAGGCCGACAGCTGCTTTTGAATAAAGTGTCTTGACTGATTCAAGAAAAAAAGATGTGGGTAATGGCCATAGTCAGATAAGTTAACCAATTACCCAAAACAGCCGTTTATACTTGGATTTCTTATATACCATATAGATTTTCTGACAGTATGAAATCTGTTTTGTTTTATTCAGTTCATTAAAGTAATCAAAAACAACAATTTATCATTTAAATTACTTTTAAGCATTTTTCAAGATGAAGATTCATTAGTTAAACTATTGATATAATAATCATACACATGAATGACATATTTCAATACGGCAATCAATAGTACTCTGGGAGGATTTGGTCTTATGTTTATCACCATTAACGTTAACTAATCAAACTTTTGTGGTGTCGGTTGCTGTGTCAAGCGCACACAATTTATTCTGGCTTCCACACAGACCAATTTATTCATTCTTATTGACTCACATTTTGACCTTGTTATTTATTCGCTTGTCAACCTTGACTATTTTTATATAAGCGATAGTATGAAATACTATCGAAATTCATTCTCGTATTTGACTTATTTTATTTGGATATACACTAACGTAAGATAAGTCAATGATTATGTGTAAGTCGATAACGATAATTACATGGTCACATTCGAGTTAGATATTTCAGGGCCACAGAAATTTCTCTAAAGTATCGACGCTATAAAGATGTTGGATTTGAGAAAAAAGGAGTATAGTTGCATATTTTCTAACTTATGAAAAAAATTTCAGCGTTTTTTAATTGCTGTAAATCGATATTTCAACTGTCTATGCAGATTCCTTTTGAGAACCTGAGAACCAAATTTATTCACTTGTTATTACATGCAAACAGTCGTGGAATATGATTCAGAAATATTTTGACTCGTGATTACTCTGTGACTGTCTAAAATACGCTTGTAACAAAAACAATATGTTCATCTTTTGCGAAAAATGTAGGACATTTCGCTTATTTATTTTAATTACTTACTAACATCTGTTGCTCCTAATGGAGTATAGGCCGCCGATCAGCATTCTCCAACCCCTCTGTCCTGAGCCTTCCTTTTTATCCAATTTTTGTTTATTTTATCAGCTAAATGTCTTTTCCTGAATTCACTCAACTGTTTAAATACCTTTTAATTAATAGTGAACCCATTCAAGAACTATTATATAATATTTTATATTATGTGTATCTCCTCTCTTCAATCATTTATTATATCAACCGGTCAGTTTAATTATACTTCAACACCAAATAAACAAAAACTATCAGATTTTATAAAGAATAAACAGAAATCATAGATTATCAGCAAAGATAGATAGTGGCTAGCAGTGGAGTCCAGTTTGATGCTTGTTTCGTCCTATTTGGGATTCATCAGCTGAATGCACCTGAATCTCAGAGTTGATATTCACTCTTGGACTCGAACCCAGTACTGTCCGCTTCAAACGACATCGCATTATCCACTTAGCTACTCAGTCCTGATAACCACTTGCTTGTGCAATGGGATCAATGGAAATCAATTGCAATCGTAAACATCAATGGGAAGATTCAATCAAACAATATCAAGTGAATTTAGAAATCATAGAATTGGCTTTTTATTACATGAGTGAAAACAAATTTTTGGCTTTAGTTATTACAGAAAACACTTTTTCTACGTTAATCTTATATGACTATCTAATGTATAGATACTTTATGAAGTAAATTATATCACTTGGTAATATTAACCAATTTATACCCTAACTGAATCATATTACAATGATGTTATTCATTGATTTGAAGTATACCATATTGTTACACAGTTTATATTTATGTCAAATTAATCAGTTTTTATTCTACGAAAAGAAAACAAAACTAACCAATCTGACTCATCATAATTTTATAACATTAGATATAATTAATAAATCAGTTGATTTCATTCAGGATTATGTTTGTATTCACTTTATCCGTCCAAAATTAAGTAGTATGTTTGAAAAGAAATTTACACTACAATAAAATGCCATATTGTAACATTCAAAAAAAAGAGAAAAGAAAAAAGAAAAAGAAAAATCGAAAAGAAAATAACTAAGTCTCAATGAATCTGTTGGTGTGAAATTTCACAGATTCTGATTGTTGGATCATTCATTGACATTCAATTGAATGGCGACATCAAAATTATTAATATATATCATTTAGTAGGCTTTGACCATAAGTTTATTGCATTTACAATTGAGATTAATATAGAATAATACCGTTTGTACATTATGATAGATCTTTTATTTTGAAAAGTTTTTCTTATTAAATGGAAACTTTCTTTTGAATCGTTATGCTTTTGATAATATTATTATTATTATTGAACTATTTATTTAAGAGTGTCTGGTAGAAAGCAGGGTTAATTTTATACTATTTCCAAATGAAAACAGAAAAACACATATAAACAATATGATTACCAGGTTAACATTATTACAATGCCAACCAAGCGCTGGATGACTTCAACACCGTTTACTTATTTTATCTAGATTAAAGATGAACATAGTAGTGTTTTGAACAAAAAGCAATATAACTAACCATTTCCAATAGTCACTAGTATATGATAAGTCATATTGACTTCAAAGAGTTTTTTTAGTAGAAACAATATTATCAGTATAGGGTTATGAAAATTGTGTAGTTTTTATTGGGATAATTAACCGATCAGTGTTAGGTTAACTTTGAAAACTTTTGAGCACTGGACGACCATTTCGTCCTAATATGGGACTTCTCAACAGTGCTCATTCACAATTCAGCACACGGGATTGAGACCTAAGGCCTTCGGTCTCACGCGCGAGAGCCTAATTTCCAGACCCATTAGCCGGCATCCAACGGTGTTATTGTCTAACTTCAATCAAAACACGAAAGTTCACGACCATCTTCCATTGTCCGAGGTAGATACTTGTCTCTACCTGATAAGAATTAGATCCACTGGTCACAGATTCTCACTAAAACTCCGAGAATTACCTGTCGAAACTACACACTAGTGAGCACATGATCTCAAATATAAACATTGTTATTTGTATGGAAAAATTTAAATATTTTATAGAGTATTCAAAAAGTAGTTCCGCTTTTTGTACTTTGTCAAAAAAGTATTAGTTTAGTAAAATGGCTAGTTAATAATATATGTTGTCACAGAAACGTTTCATCGCTCCCATTTTTCACTTATCTAATCTCTAAATTGATAAGATGTGTATTCCATAGTTCTGACTGAGGTTCGTGATCTGTTATCATACAGGTCAGTACCTTCTAGTGAATGAAATTAAATTTATGTTATAATATAAGTTAAAAGAAGTAAGTATTCTTTCCATACAGTTTAATTTTGAGAACACTGTAATATTATATCCAAGGTAATTAATCTAGTCATTTTAGTAACCATTTTGACTAACTGGTAATGTATTTCAGGTGTGACTAATAATATTCCTAAATCTGATGAACTGCGATAAATCATACATGTTATATTAAGATCAGTCATATAATCCGCTGGCGTCATAGATGACTTAGTTTCACTGTCATCAAGCTTGTTTTCTTTATTAAATCCTGAAGTAAAATAAAAATTAACGATGGAAGGCTGATTCAAGCCTCTAAATGAGAAGCTTTTTCAGTTGCCTAAAGAAATTCAGTTTTTAACCTTGAAATGATTTGATTCAGATCAGTTTTAAACTAATTCGGAAGCACAGAATTTACGCCAAATGTTATCAAGTATATATTGAAGAAGACGCTCTACCTTACTGATAATTTCAAATCGAAGATCCACATCATACATTCACTGTAATGGGATTAGAATATTTTTCTAAACAAACCACTGTTAGCATAATGTGGCTTACGAAATAATGTATATACCTTGACATAATTGTTATAGATTTTACAAAGAGTCTAATTAAGTAAATCAATTACTTTGGCTGACTGTAACATCTTTATTTACTTAATATAAGTAAATTTGTTTTCTACAATAGGCTATTGATTTTTCGCTCATGGAATTACAAAATTAAGGCTTATTCAAATATGAATTAATATTCATTATAAACTGAATTAATGTAATATTAAGGATTTTGAGATTATGTACTAATTTAGTTGTAAGTTAATCTAATTTCGTTTTTCTTTTCTGGTGACAAACATATCTTCCTCAGTAGTACTTTTCCCCTCTTGCCTCAAATCATATATATTAGTGCTCGTTTCTCTAAAACAGAGAAATCATGTTAAAGTTAGTGGGGAGGGAACACACTAGGTCAAACAGGGAGTCGATATTGGCAATAGTATATTTTGTTTTTCATATTATATAAGTCATCAGAGGGATGAGTTCTGTTACAATTTATATGACATTTGATGGGCTATCACAACATGAATGATTACAACAATTAAAGCTTTAGATGTCTTATAGCTAACCAAAACTGTTACTTGAGCACTCATGACAATTGTAATAAAACCCAATGTTCAGATAAATTTGAATTCATCATGATAATGGAATAGTTGACAGCATTTTGTTGTTCTTTCTTTCTATCTGAGAAACCATTGTAAATTAATCAACTATAGACACTGAATTCTTCAGTTAAACTATGATAATGAACAACATTTCTAGGAAACAAAAATTTTCTATTAACCTAGAATGTAACAAAATAAATAATAAAATCCATGATTTAAGTTTACATTTAGGCAAATTGTTCGAAATTTAACGAACAGCATTCCCAACACTAATTCATTTAGTAGAAATATCATTCAGTTTCATCAGTGGTGTCTGTTCCACTCCTAAAATGGCCTTCCTAAGCTAGATCAGGCTTTCCATGAATAACGTTAAAGGTTACTTGTAGAAGCTGATTAGCTGTAAATACATGAGTCTTACTAAGATGAAAATAGTAAGTGTACACAATTGATAACATTTACCTTTAAATCAAACATCTCCCGATTATCACATGATTTCCATCAGTTATGCAGTTAATTATAGTATGGTGGTTGGAGGTGGTCAACAGGAAACTCTGGACCCGGATTTCGTGCTACGTGGCACTCGGCAGCAATGTGTACCTGTAATTAGCACTAAGACGGACTTGATACGCAAGACGTTGATCGCCACCCAGTGATCAATCAATTTTAAATACATCTCAGTCCTACAGGAGGTTAGTCGTGGCCTGAATAGCTCAGTGGTAGCATCTATGACTGTGAAGCTGGGTGACATGGGATCGAATACGTCAGGGAGCACCAGTTCCCTCAAGATTACAAGTACATCATGTTGGCGAGTGCCAAGTAGCACGAAACCCGGATCCAGGGTTTCCTGTTGACCACCTCCAACCACCATCTTATCTCAACATAGTGCACGCAGTGTCGAGCCACCTAGACTAGTGGCCACATTGCAACTCGATCGATAGCATTCGATCAGCACTAAGACGGATCCACCGCCCAGTGACCAATCAATTGTGAGTTAATTATAGTTCGTGATAAAACTACCTTGGTATTTTACTGATAATAATGAAGTGAACATTCGTACTAAATGTACAAATAAAATTACATCGTCCGTTAATCCCTCATTGAAATTACTTAAATTAGTGAATGATTTTACATTGTATTAAATAACATAACATTTTATCATTTATTTGTTCGATAGATGATTTCTGTCACTTTCTGTTACTTCTGCCATGGAACAAAAGAAACGGAATGCACTAAGATTCTATTCATCTAATAGATGTGAGTTATATTGTTCAATATATATATATATATATATATATATATATATACTACTCACTATTCAAATTTTCATGTAATTTTACGTCTTAATACTAATCAATAAGTTAGCAACACTTATCACTTCCTATTGATTCAATAATAACCATTCAATGTCAAATTTGACATTATCGAAATAACCAATAAGACAGATTTGAAAGTGTATGTATTCTTATCAATAAATTACCACTTTATTTTTTTCCGAAAATTTCATTTTTTTTCCTCTTTATTTACCGGGGTAGATGTAAATAAATTACAGTTTTCGAATTATGTAATTAACCATAAAATACAATTACCAATTATAGTATTTGACAACTCATTAATGTAATGATATATTTTAATTAAAAGAAAATAAATCATTTCTAATTGGTTGACTAGATTGACGTTTCATTATTAAATCTGTAAGGGCCTTTAAACTTGAAAGTTATTAATTTTTTAATAATTACTCTTTAAAGTAATCTAACAAATATGAACAGTTATTTATTTAATAGTGGAATTCATGAGTTAATTAAAGCTAGATCACCATGGAAAACCCAGAAGCACTGGATAGCCGTTTCATCTTAGTACGGGACTTCCCCATCAGTGCGCACCCACGATCCCGTCTTGCGTGATTCCAATCCAGGACCTATCTGTCTCGCACACGAACGCTTAACCTCTAGACCAATGAGACGGTGTTAATGTTTAATTAGTCAATTACTAAGGATTATACAGTGATATGTTGATTGTATTGACAGTAATAAAAATAAAATTTGTCCATAGTTAAACAATGCTATATTTTTATTGAATCAAGAAAATGACTTGTTGATTAGCTTCTAGAAAAGATTTCAGTAATCACTAAGGAAAAAAGTTGTCATAGTAATTCCTTTTTGCTTTTAGGTATTTGCATTTACATTAGAAAAAATTTTGAATTTTAGAAGTTTATGGTAAATGAAGTATATTTGAATTGGTACAGTGGATTTGATTGAACAATAAATTGACTCTATTCGACCGTGAAAAGAATCTCAATAAAATGTGTGAAAAATAGTTTGGGTGTAAGGACTGTGATGAACGCAACCGGATATTCAAGGACATTAAATCACATTTAACGTTGTAAAACTGTTATAACAATAAATTACTACTCCTATTAATGCAGAAATTTGTTTAAACGTTTCATCTGAAATTTTATTATCATTCAACATGAAATTCATAATGTCAATTTATGAATGATGTAAGAAAGTTCCAATTAGTTTACTGAATCTTTGAGACGAAACTGTCATGTAATATAAACATGGTATTTGAAGAAATGAATACCTTAAAATTAATCTGGTTATATCTGTTGGTTGTTCATTGATTTTTCGATTCCTTCTACTACATAAGGATCATTTGATGAATAACTATAATTGGTTCATATTTCCATCATCCATACTAATATTATTTTGATCCTTTTGATGTTTATCTATATAATTCTATCTAACTCATAATGATTTGGTATACGAACGTTAACTAATTTATATTTGTGCTATGCTGTATGTGGATTATGACAGACTAACCCTGTATTTTAATATTTTATATAATGTAAATTACTTACTATGAGCAATCATTTATAATTTATCTGATATTTTAAGAAACAACATTTTTAAGTGAGTAAAACATGACATAAGCAAAGATGGATAGTGGATAGCAGTGGAATCCACGACGCGCGTTTTCGTCCTATTTGGGACTGGTCAGCTGGATGTACCTACATCTCAGAGTTGACGTTCACTTTGAGACTCAAACCCAGTAGCGTTCGCTTCAATCGCCATAGCACTATCCACTTAGCTACTGAGTCCTGATAGCCACTTGCTTGTGCAAATTGAAATATGACCTAGTTTACACTACATTTGGGCATTCAATTTATTTTTTTTAATTGCAAGATACTTTGTTACTATTTATTTACATTGTCCAAAATTATTTTGTTTTTAGCAGTGAAATGTATTTTGTTTTCCTAGGAATTGATAGTTCATCATTTAAAACAAAAAAAAATTATTGAAACTAATTTTAAACTTTATATTGTTCAACTCAATAAAATTCAAAAACAATCTCTGGGTGGTCATTTAAGTCAAAATAAGATCATTCTGATTTTGTTTATATGTTATAGGAGACTTATACAATTAAAGGTTAAATGTTGAAAAATTTTTCTTCAATATAAAAAATAGAAATATAAGGTTATTCAAATGTAGTGTCAAAATATCAGATCATTTCATTCAGTTTAATCATCATAGTTTAATAATAAGATAACAAATCATATTCTTGTATAATTAATGAATCAATAAACTATAGTTTGATTTATAAGCAAAGATGGATAGTGGCTATTAGTGGAATCTAGGATGCGCTTCTCCTCCTATTTGTGACTTGTCAGCCGGATATACCTGAGTCTCAGAAGCGAACGGTACTGGGCTCGACTCCCGGAGTGAACATCAACTCCGAGATGCACGTATATTCGGCTGACGAGTCCCAAATAGGACGAAATGTGCGTCCTGGATTCCACCGTTAGCCACTATCCATGTTTGCTTACAATGCTTCTGAATTAAGGCTATATTGAGGCAGTCCGCACAGGATGCACATATGCCAATAAGAGACTGGTCAATCGCAGTCCTAAATAACAATGGGAAGATATAAGTAAACAACTTCAAGTGAATTTATAGTTTGATTTGTTGTCCCATTTCATTTTAATAAAGAATATAAACTAATTGGTGCCTATAAATAAAGATCATCATAACTACCAATAAACAAAAGTTATTTGTATTTGAACTATTAGATCTAACCTGGTATTATTTTCAAACCATTCCATAGATTCATTGTTTACTTAATTTTTTGTAGTAGTTTCAACTAATTTTAAAAGGGTTTATTATCTTTGAATAGTTTTAATACATCAATTCTGAATAAAAGAATTTAAATTACTTTATATTATACGCAATTAAGAATAAATATGAGCTTTACATTTATAAAATACAATGCTGATATGACTTACGATTTGTATTTGATCTTAAACATTTTTGTAAATTTGTTTCGGAAGGCGAAGTTAGTTGTATTGAAAGATTATGGTTAAGTACAGCTTCCAGTACTATTAATCCCATGTCCATAGAAAACGCTTTACACGATAATTCAACATAAGAATCTGCACAAATAACTTCTTGTTTAGAGTATACTGATAGGAAAGAGAAAAACCAATATCAAGATAATTGTGAAGTAAAACCTACATGTATGAGTATTGATTATGATATCTAAATGACTTAGACATCACACATGAATTGACATACAATTTCACCTAATTGAGATCATGAATCGATCATTGTTAGACCACCGTTGAAAACCTGAAAACACTGAATCACTATTTCGTCCTGGTGTGGAACTCCACACCAGTGCACAATCTCGACTTCGCATGCTGTACTCGAACGCAGGACTTTCGGTATAGTGCTTGAACGCTTAACCTCATGACCACTGTATCAGGATTCAACATTTTTCATGTCTAACTTCAATCGCTCCACAAAATGGCCGAACGACAGTCTAGTACATCCATTTTTTTAATGATGGTCTAACATTGATTGGTTTTTGATCTCAACTGAAACTCAACAATCTCCAATATCCTATATTAATAACTTCAGTTAAGTTGAAATCTAGCGTATATCATCAGAAGTAATTCTCACCAACGTCGTAAATTCATTACTTTTGATAGAACCTACAGCGCACATATTCAGAATTACAGTTACCGCATAAAATATGAAACATATGTTACTTATTTTGGAAATAGATTATTTTAAATAAAGGGAACTAACTGCATGAAATAGATTATTGCTGTTATTTCAATGTTGAATAAAGACAGTATCCTACTTAGTATCATCTGATTTCTAAAATTTCGGTTTGTAATTAGTCTTGAAACAGAAAACATAAGGATGAAACTTTACGTATTTCAAAATATTAACATACACTTTTTTAATAGCTAATTTTAGGAATGTATATTGAATTAATAGCTTCATGCAGTATATTTATATACATAGTACCAATCTACAGTAACGTTTCTATGAGCAAAAAATTCCATTAATGTAAAGGTATATATTTGTTCTAAAAGTCAATTAAAATCCAGTAACTTATTCATATTTTAAACACTCCACAACGTAGTATATGTACAACATTTTTATTGTATTATAAATTGTATTTAGATTTTATCAAGTTTAATACAAAATATCAGATTTATCTAACTCTGTAATATGCACAAAATGACAGAAGTATTATTGTGGTGAGGGCTACTCATGTCCACATAAGTAGTATATGGTGATGGTCAGACATAAAATGTATTTTGGTAGAAGATCAATAAGGGAAGGACTGAAATGAAGCACAATTTGTAGGAAAATGCATGAACAATGAAATTAGAGAAGATGAACTGATATTTACAGAAGGAACAGTGAAGGTTGAGACAATTGTTATTTTGCAAATGAACTGTTTGCTGTATGGTTATCAGAATTTAATGAGATAGTCTGTAATTTGTGTCTAAATACATTCGATTGTCCCCAGTGGTGTTCTTGTTCACTACATTATGAGGTTATGGATCAATATTAGACGAATTCAGACTGGACGTTTGAGTCATTCCTAATCATTTAGAAAATCTTAAAGAGTGCTATTCATATGAATAAATGACCATACTTCTTTCACATATCTGTGGTACATATAACATATTTTTCATTTAAGTTATTCCTAACTCAATGGGATTCCCGAAGTTTCTTTTTAGGTTTAATAGTTTACGTTGGTAAGTGAGAAGTAATTATCGAATCAGAACAAACTACAGATGTCAATCGCCTCTCAGCAATCATTTGACTTCTTTTTGAAGATACCGAAGTTGCAATGTTTATGTAGTCTTCTAATAATAAGTTGTGAACATTAGTTATCTAGGATAAGATATTTCTCTATAAGTCAATGATGCAATAGATAATACTTAGAGGATCAAAATATTATTTGACCATAATTTCTAAGCAATAAGAAATTTAAAACATCATTGGAAAAGAAAAATGAATATGACGTTTGATAATTTCAATTTTAGAAGGCATCACGAATGCGTAGAATTCCTAAATGAAATTGCAACTAAATTGTATAAGATCACATTATCTAGCAGGTTAGTTCTTCGTGTTCTGCAGTGTTGGTGCTTTTTATTGTTTAACAATGAAGTTGAAGACATAGAATTTTTTATCTGGAAATCATCAGATCATCACAATGAATGTGTAATCTGACTGCTGTTTGATTCCAGAACTTATCTTTTACAATTTATTAGTGTTAGAAATTCCATTTTACAGAACTATGACGCATTATGATTCTATTACTTACTGTTACATAGGATAATTACAGTTAAAAATGGTCTTTTATGTTTTGCATTCTATTTATTAATAGTGTTCCTGAACATGTTTTAAACAATATTAGGTTTGTAGCTAACATGAAACGACTAGATATTCAAGATACATCTGATAAGAGCTGTATGTAGTGTGCAAATAATCTCCTTAAGTAGTGTGCTATGCAAGCCTATGTAGTTCATTCTAGCTTCCGGACAAACCAACCTATCTATTCTTCTCAAGCTACAATTTGACCTTGTTAATTATTCGCTTGTCGACCTGAATTATTTGATCTTAAGATGAATCTAAAAAAACATTTTTATCTCAGACCAATTCAATTGACTATTTAATTTAAGAGCCAATAATATGAAAACAATAAGTTACCCTTTTCTTTATCGTACTTTAATGTAAGATTCCCCAGGCAACAAAAGTAGAATGAGGTAAATACGTTTGGATCTTTATGTCCAGCACTTCCTTTTTTAAAAACGAGGAAGTGATACATAAAGGAAACGTCTTGTTTGGAGTTTAGACATTTGTTTTACCTTTTAAATAATAAATCCAATATGAAAGCCAATTGTTTAATAAATCATTGTTAGATTTTACAGATTAAACATATTTACCTGGGAGGCATGTATAATTTACTTGCAGAAATGATGGGTATGGACAATTTGTAATATTCTTCTGTTTTAATTGATGAATTAAATTACATCTATTTGTACCATCACACAACTGTTTTACAATCTAAAAATTAATGAATTAAAATAGGTGGAAAGTTATTACTAACGAATTACATTATAAGTAATATTGTGGTGTGGTCTACTTATATCCACATCAATAGTATAAGGCGATGGTCAGACATAGAATGTATTTTGGCAGAAGACCAATAAGGAAAGAACTGAAACGAAGCGCAATTGGTGCGAAAATACATAAACAATGAAATTAGAGAAGATGAACTGATATTTACAGAAGAAACAGTGACGATTGAGACAATTGTTATTTTGCAAATTAACTGTTTGCTGTATGGTTATCAAAATTTAGTGAGATAGCCTGTAAAATTGTGCTTAAATACATTCGATTGTCCTCAACTAGTGTTCTTGTTCACTGCAATATATGTGTAGTGAGTAAGTGAAATGCTTGTTTGTATTTACATAAAAAAATATAATGGATCAAATGTGATAATTGTCTGCTTTTTTAATCAGTGCTTACTGGGATAATGTAAAAAGCTTTTTTTCGTTCTTCATCAGGTATTTTGCCGAGAATATAACAATCTGGGGAGCAGATCAATCAAATTTTGATCATAAAACCATTTGAAAGTGTATAAAATTAACCAATTAAATTCATCGGATAATAAGACCGTAATTTGTAATCCTCTTGATTCGCATTATCTAGAGTCCCATTTTCTATCAGTTCATAAACAGAAATAGATTTTCGGAAGTCGGTTTTCATTACAAAGCAACATTTTTTGGAGAATCATTAAAAACAGGATAACAATAGATAGCTATTTAGCATTATTCGACAACTTTAGTTCGTCCTTTCAGGCAATATACTGTAGTAAATTTAACACATTGAATGTCAAAATATTTTCATATGTTAAGTGAATTAGTGACTATTTATTTTCATTGGCTCAGTTGATAATACCCTAGCGCCTGTAGAGACTGATAAAGGTTTCGAGTTTCAGCATAAAAATCACTACTGCAGGTTTATTCAGCTTACAAGTCTCAAGAAGATGAAACCTAAACCGTTAATTTTAGCATTATATACAATACAAATAAACTGACACAGTGTTTACTTTAAACTACTATTCAACAATTATAAAGCTAACCACTATAATACTCTGAGAGGATAGAGAATTTATGTAGTTAATTGTAATCGAATTTAACTTACCTGTCCAACTGACTTAGCATAACATTCAGTCATCAAACCGAACTGTGTAGTTGATTTGTCTGAGTACTTTAGATTTCCTTCAATATGTTCAGGTGAATATGAGCACTGTGAATTTTTATCAAATACTTGACTGTAATATGCATCAAAAATATGTAAAGTTGTTCTATGTGGGCAGTAAATTGATGTTGGCTGATCTGTGATCATTGGATTTGAATAACTATTTACTTCAACATTTGTACATAAGGTAATTACAAATTGCCTAAGTCCTAATGAATCTAAGAAAAAAAAGATGAATGTAGGCATGAAAAAGATTAGTGAAATTATTGGTGAAATAAGTTTATTAGTTTATCATTATTTATTCAAGCATAATGAATTATAAAGTTTGAAAAATTCTCATATCGTGATTTAGAACAACATATATAAGCGAACAATATTGTTTTCGATTAGATCCTCATCAGGCTTTACCCTTCGTGATTAGGAAAAGGTACTGTCAAGAGAATACGTAGCTCGGTTCTTTCATACTTGATCGATAGCGGTCATATAGTTGACAGAAATAAGTCATTTAAAGTTATTTATCGTATTCCTACCAGTTTTCCTTATGGGGTTCGATCTCGTCTCTTACACATAGCAGAAGCTATAGGAATTCGATCCAACAATCCAAGCCTTTGTGTTCATAAGAAATTTGTAACACCCTTATCTCCCCCTTGGCCTTAATAAATAATTTTATTTTCCATACTTTTTCTTCGTTTATTTTTCTTCACCCCTCCTACCAATTATTTTTTTTTCAAATATTCGCTTCACGGTCCAATTATCTGAACACTTCTTACTACGTAACCTTATAATTTTTATGAATGTTATTTCAGTGTCTATATTTTTTCTAATCATGGACCTATTTCCCATTATGTAACATTGATTCAAGCCTTTATTATTCTTATCACGGCCAGTACACCTGTCATCACACTACCAATTTGTACTTTTCACTTATTATTATTATCTTTAGTTATGTAATCTATTCCACTGTTATCATTGACTCATAAACTGTTTTGACTGGTTTAATAATTTCGTGTATGCATATAAATATTACTGTATATTAGAGTATTGCCTAATGAGAACCTAATCAAAAACAATATTGTTCGCTTATATATGTTGTTTTAAATTATAAAGTTACTGTTTAATGGGTCAAATAATAAACTCAAACAGCGAGGAATAATCAGCATACTAATTGTATAAGTGACTAGCAGTTGAATCCAAGACACGTATTCCGTCCTATTTGGGACTCGTCAGCTGAATGTACCTGCATCACAGAGTTGATGTTCACTCTGGGACTCGAACCTAGTACCGTTCGTTCCAAACACCATCGCATTGAAGGAACATAAGTGTGTTGTTTAAAAGTATAAAGCAACACATTAACTTAGTTACGAAAGAGTAATACTAAGCCATACTTTACTTTTTCAAAGTTTGCACGATATAAGATTGATAATTTTAAAATAAAAAAACGTCCAAAATAAAATGTCAGTTATTGATAAAGGTTAATATTACAAACGTCTAACCAAAGACAATGGAAAAACAATGTACTAATATTATTTTTATAGTCATTTGGTTGATACTAAAACTGTCAGTTGAGAAATTTATAAAATGTGAAACTAAAGGTTACGTCGCCTAATATTCCCTGTTTTACTAATCTGCCAAAAAAGCAAAGAAAATCTTTAGAATCAATTTAACTTTCTAGGATTCTAGGCAAAGATGGATAGTGGCTAGCAGTGGAATCCACGACGCGCGTTTCGTCCTCTTAGGGACTCGTCAGCTTTATCTCTGCGTCTGTGTTGACGTTCACTCTGGGACTCGAACTCGGTACCGTTCGCTTCAATCGCCATCGCATTATCCAATTAGCTACTGAGTTCTGATAGCCACGTGCTTGTGCAATGGGGTGAAGTTTAAATTCACTTGATATTGTTTGTTTGAATCTTCCCATTGATATTTAGGACCGCGAACGTTACTGGGTTCGAGTCGCAGAGTGAACATCAACAAGTACATCCAGTTGACGAGTCTCAAATAGGACGAAACGCAGGTCCTAGATTCCACTGATAGCCACTATCCACATTTGTTTATAAAGCTTGTAACTTCAGGCTATATCGAGGCAATACGCACAGTATGCACATATGCCAATAAGAGAGTGTCCAGTTGCAGTCCTAAACATCATTGGGAAGTTACAAACAAACAATACTAAGTGAATTTCTAGGATTCTTTTTGCATTTTCTTAATCAATTTTGTTTGCTTTTTCCATTTATGACGTTTTTTTTGTTAAAATGAAAATTGTCTGTCAAATCATATCACTTTACAGAATTATTCAACTTTCATCCAGGATTTGATAACATGCCCTTAAGAATATGAAACGAAAAAACAAACAAACAAACAAACCTGTATCTATCTAGATTTGATTTTATTCCAAAACATCATGTTTTATTGATTACAATTAGTAATTTGTTGTATAAACAAATTGATTGATTTATTTTCTATGTGTAATTTGTTTGTTGTTGTTGTTAAGAGATTAGTACGTCTCATTGTAAGAGTTTAAGTTTACAGATAATATGACTCATTATCTAATTTGTTTTCATTATCGATATACTCGAAAATGTTTGTTTTTTCTTTAATTTTTTCACTATGGAGAATATATTGTGTTAAGATGGTGGTTGGAGGTGGTCAACAGGAAACCCTGGACTCGGGTTCCGTGCTACTTGGCACTCGTCAGCAAGATGTGCCTGTAATCTTGAGGGAACTGGTTCTCCCTGACGGATTCGATCCCGTGTCACCCAGCTTCACAATCACAGACGTTATCACTGAGCTATTCAGGCTGTGGCCGACCTCCTGTAGGACTGAGGTGTGATCACAATTAATTGATCACTGGGTGGTGATTAATGTCATGAGTGTCAAGTCCGTCTTAGTGCTGATCGAACTCTATCGATCAAGTTTTTATTGATTTTATTGACTGATGTATTTTGAGTGAAACATCTTTTTCTTGTGAATACCATAAACCTAGAAACATTGAACGGCCGTTCAGTTCTATTGTGAGACTCTTCAACAGTGCCCGTCCACGATTTCGCCTCGCGAGACTCGAACTCAGGACATATCAGTGGTCTAGCTTCAACTGATTCATGATCTCAACTATTAAAATTACCATAATGTCTACAAAAATTCCTTCTGATAATACCATAAACGTTTAAAAAGTTTTAAGAAAAGCATTTAAGAAAAATTGTCTATTTAGGAAATATCACATACAACTTTCAAATAAAAGAACGAGGTATTTGTATTTATATGTGGGTTTTATATAAGTCTAAATGTTTATTAATGAAAATATCCATTTAATTGTTGTAATTTCCCTGATTATATAAAGGAATAGAAAAATGCATAACATCTCATCTGATGAAGTTTGACTTATAAATTCCTCCAAAGAATATCATCACAGTTTTGTAGAATTATTAGACGATGATATAATTTATTGCCCCCAAATGCCTTGGTACGGGTAAGGGTGAGCAGTTTCAGCTTTTTCTCTCGAAATGCTCTCACTGCCTTCTCACAGCGGGGGTGTTGTTTACGAAATTGAAAGGACGAAAAGCGAATGTCCCATGCTTTAAGTGGGTTGGTGGGTACAAAGGATCCGCCTGGGGGAGTTGGAGAACCCTGATGCCAAACAAACGGTGTACATGTGATCCAGGATCCTGAAGGAAGAAATGGCGTATGAACTTATTATTGGTCACCATCTTCTGAAACTGCATGTCCTGACGTTGCTTCACTGCCTTGTGGATCAGACGTTTAGGTCGAAGGTTTCGGGTGTGGCCCCCTAAGAAAACAACCTACTTTGTTCTGGACACCCAGGCAGTATTACAACTCACACACAAATCAAGTGACTTATGTGGCGCATATGTATTCGGTGCGCTTTTGTACCGTTGGATGCCGGCTCAGTGGTCTATCGGTCTTGATTTCGAATCTCGCGAGTGCGGGATCGTGGATGCGAACTGCCGAGGAGTCCCATGATGGGACGAAACGGCCGTCCAGTGCTTCCAGGTTTTCCATGGTGGTCTAGGTTCAATTGACTCACGCTTTCGACCATGACAATATTTATATGTTCAAATAAATAATAAATAAACAACATTGAATTTGATTATATCAATTACCTAAAACTCACTGTAATGTTAATTTGATTATAAATTGATTGTTTCAAATGTTTTTCTTACAGCATAAGAAAACTAAATATTCTTGAACACTCTAATTACTTTGTACTAGTTTTATACTGGGAAACCATAATTATTACTAAGAAATCAATTCTGAAATTAAACTTTTACATTTGGCATTCAGTCTTAGTAATTATATATAAGGAAGAGAAAAACATTAGAGTTAACTGAGATTTCAACTACAATTTTTACTAAAGCTTCTCTGGCCTTCCATCGTAACTTATGCCAGCCAATTTCATTGAAAAAATACGTATTTTACCAAAAAATACATTAATACAATATGAGTAGGGTGTTTTGTGGAGATTTTAGTAATTTTATGTAGTTGAGATCATGAGTCAAATGAAGCTAGACCACCATGGAAAACCTGGAAGCACTGGACGGTCGTTTCGTCCCATCATGGGACTCCTCAGCAGTGCGCGTCCGCAACAGGAAGAAACGGCCGTCTAGTGCTTCCAGGTTTTCCATGGTGTTCTAGCTTCATTTGACTCATGATCTCAACTATATAAAATTACTAATACAATGGTTTTTCTATTTGATTATTAGACCGCCCTACATATAGAAGTTAGTTTGATTTAGTGTCATTAAGCAACTTTAGATTAAAATGATCTGTAAAAGTTATTTATTTTCTCTATGAGATGAGTTTCTGACTATATGTAGGATTTACTACTCAAATCAGTCTACTTTGATCAGTATTTTTAAACATCAGTTGAATGTTTGAATTTATAGACAGCTGAGTAAGGTGCTTAATCAATGAATGCAATGAGGAAACTTTCTTACTTTACTCATATCTAAGTCTTTATAATACTAACACTTTTGGAATACATTTTGAAACGTTTTTAGAACATATATAGTTATTATATCATTTCTCATTCACTATTAGCTGGTATTAAGTCTCTTCGTATATGAACATGACTTTCACTGGCATGGTACAACATTTCAGTATGTTTAGTGCGGAACTGTTAGATATATTCTGTTACGGAATGAGAAGAATAAGTGAGAGAATATTAGGCTCAATATTTCAAATATAACAGACTCTACCCTTCTTGATAAGACTAGTTTTATAATATTCTGCGTTCATTTATTCATTACTGTCAATCTCTTACAATCCAATTCATTCATAGTCATAATGAAGTAACCCAATACATCTAAATGCAATATTCAAATCATCTACAAATCCCACTGATCCTAGTAATAACTCTAATACAAACGAATATATTCATACTTAAATATCTTTCATTTTGATCTCTAGAACAAGATGTCTAACTAATGTCTTATGCTTCTGGAATTACCGACTTAAATACTTCTGTAAGACAAAAGTAATAACCATGTATGGTGAATAAAACAAAAGGAAAAATGAATACGATACTTAATAGTTTTTAAGAAGTTGACAGATAATTCTAAAAATGATACAAAGTTCTTTAACGTTGGGTTTTCTGTTACGATAATTATTACACTATTTTTTTAGAACAGTTTCAATGACATAACTATTTATTTCTAACTAATATGTTATAAGTACCACAAAACCATGGTTCATTTCTTTTCTCAATTAACTTGAAATGACATGTCGTTGGCAGCTCAAATTTGGTTACCATGACAACGGGATGATATTACCAAATTGTATACAGTACATCAATGTCTCCACTGGAAATTTTAATTTTTATCCACAAACACAAACGTCATCATTAACAAAATCCAAACAAATTAAAAATAAGATTTTTTGAAACCTCATTTTTAGTGAAGGTTATATACATAAATTCCTTGCAATAAAAGACGCACTAGTATTTTTAAACCCATGGTGATGAAAAAGTAAAATCTCACTCAGTTGTAAACCGAATATTCGTAAAGTGCACTACCAAAAAACATAAAGGAAAAATACGTTTCATATGATATGATGAAAGTCTTAATTGAGAATAAAGTGACTTATATGAAGAAAGATTTGAGATAGAAAGGTTATTTGGGGTTTGTTAGCTACAGATATGGTTACTATCACCTATCATCCCACATATAATGAAATATGCCTCTTAAAATGTCAGTGTGGTCTAATGTAAGCGATTTTGAGGCTGAATATTTAGAAAATGTCAAATATTAAATAGCTTTTGAAAACATTTTCAGAACGTCTTCCGAGTTACTGTTTAACTGGCATGAGTTATTCCTAATGTCTATTAAGGAAATTATATACGAATTTATGTTTACCTTGATACAAACTCCTTATGTTAGTTTGAACGTATTGTTCTAAATAAAATTTATTCACATAAATTTATTTTCAGGTGAAATTCACAGAGTTGAAATGAAGGATTGGCTAATACCACAGGCAATTCATAGACTGATCACAGAGTAGTAACCGATGTAATTTGTGTTAAATCTTCAACATAATTTGAATCCTACCGATCAGTTTACAATGTGACTAAGAACCTAAATTGTTTGCTACTAAATATAATAGTTTTTTCACACTAAGTGAATAAAAAGGATTAGCAGAGTGCTCAGGATCTAGTTTCTATGATAAATACCACGTGCCACCAAGGAATATTTTCAGTCTTCAATGAGATAGTATCTCTTAGGAAATTCCCACTGACATCACACAGTGTAACTGTTAAAAATGATCTACAAAAATAACTACTTATTAACTGAAATCTTTCAACATTACTGTTAGAAATAAAACTCATTTATTTCCTCATAACATTAAATGGTCAAATTTGAATGAATTATTCACACATAGTTTATTGTGTTTCTCATGAATTCAAATATTTTACTAAGAGTTTTTACTTAATTCTATTACTAATTAGCCATTTGACTGTTTCCATTACATTATGTATCACTTAGCTATGCTGGTAATTGCGCAATGGGTATTCCATTTTTAGCTATGTTAGTTGCTTCCACTAAAATATATCTTCAGATATCTAATTAAACATGGATTACAGTATTATTACGATCAACTTAGAACTAGTACGATTGTAAACCCCAGGGCAGTTATTTTCTTATAACAACCACAAACACTGGTAGAGTTCTGTTCAGTAATAAGTATACTCTAAGTTTATAAAAATAAATTAGCAAGTTTTAGTGTCATATACTATTTTGGTAGTTTCGTTTTGAATGAAATATGTTCAACATAGATAGTGATTTATGATACATTAATCAAATTTATGTGTATTTCATATAAAATTACCCTAAAACTACATGAAGAGATTACAAGTATTTACCTATTAGTGACCATAGTATAAATGAATACTGTGGAGAAGTTACTCAAGCAGTTGCTAACCAATGACATTGGCTATAGAATGGGCTTTTACTACATAACAACTAAATGTGTGATGGAAAAGATGTTAAATATTTGGCGGATCAATAATTTTAGACTTGTTAAGAGTCAGCAGGTACTTACTTACGCCTGTTACCCCTCGTGTAGGAGCATACGCCGCACACCAGTATTCTCCACCCAACCCTGTCCTTGGCAATCCTTTCCACTACTTTCCAGTTAACATTCATCCTTTTCATATCTGTTTCTATTTCCCGGTATAATGTGTTCTTTGGACTTCCTATTTTTTACTTCCCTTTCGGATTCCAAGTTAGGGCTTGCCTTGTAATGCACATTGGTGATTTCTTTAATGTATGTTCTATCCACTTCCAACGTCTTTTCCTAATTTCCTCTTCATATGGAAGCTGGTTTATCCTTTCCCATAAAATGCTGTTGCTGATGGTATCCGATCGTTAAATATTGAGTATCTTGCATAAACAACTGTTTATAAATACTTGTTTCTTCTTGACGATGGATGTAGTAGTTCTCCACGTTTCAGTTCCGTACAGTAGGACTGTCTTGACGTTCGTATTGAAGAGAGAGTCAGCAGGAGCTTGAAAGTGATTTGCAGATTTTCGAACTACATAAATTTTAAAATACCTTTTTTCTTTAGTCTACTGGTTTATTGACATCTTTGGCACTGCTCTATACTCTCCTTTGAACGTATTTAGCTCAACTTAGTTAACCCTGTGGAATTTTTTTCCAAAATTTGAATAACACCCTTCAAGAAATTGGTTTATTTACCGAAATGTAAAATATATATCATGTCCTGTATTGTTAATAATGTTTATCAGAGTTTTGAAAGAGTACTTTTTATTGAATTCCTTACAAATAATAACTATTTTATTCCATTACATAATGTGTAATTGAACTGTAGATTGATAAAACAATTAGCCTATTTAGTTGCAAAAGTGTGGGTTTTTTTGCGAAATTCGGTAATAAAAATAAAACTGATTTGGTATTACACTATTCATTTGTAAGTTTAATAAATTTTTTAAGGAGGAATTATATTTTTTCTACATATTAAATTATATTTTGGTTATTCAAGCCTAGTACATGATGAAATCAATATGAAATTGTTTATAAACAAACCGTAACGTTAGAAAAACTTATATCCCGAAGAGAATTGTAAATGGTAACTCTTGAGAACTATTTATGGACCAATATGATGCGTATTTTTGCTATTGTATAACTGGTAAGTAACCTAACTATTCGTATTCATGTTGTTTTTATTATAAGCTTTATTTTGACCCATAGACTATTACTATACGATTTGCCGTAATTGAGTTATCCTCAGTCGATTTATTACTGTTTCCCACATTCACAGCCACATTTGTACAAATGTTGTTTCCTATTTTATGATACGATGTGGTCTGTCTGTTTGGTATATAAAGCCAGTATGTTTGAAATAAATGATTCATATTGTAGAGGCTGAGATTAGTGTTCTGGACTTAACTAGCTGGGCTATGCAGAAAGCAGGACCGAGAAGTACTATAGACTGCTCGTACGGTTCCCGTGTGTCATTGATCCGATCGATAAATCACTGCTCTCTAATTGGCAGCATCGTCACGTCATATATTAAACAGGGCACTCAGGCCATACGGTATAACAAAAACAAAAAGAACCCATAATTTTTTTTAAGTATAGATCATTATTTCCGGTTACTATAGATGAAATAAGTTAACATGTGAAAAGTCAGACTTTTTTTCTCTTATTTTACTTAGTAAAATAATCATTGTACATTGAAATACCCCTCGTGAAGAAGTATAGACTGTTCACCAGCACTCTCCATCCAAATATATAAACCTTTTTCAATTTTATATTATAATTAACTATTCATAAATCTTATTTTTTTATTTTATAAACTATACTAATGATGATTATAATTAAATTTCTACAGTTGATATACGTGTGAAATAGGGATTTAAATTTATCACATAATCAAGATGGTTAGCATGACAACAATTATGAATGTTTGTTTTGTTTTTTTATTATTATTTACCAATATGGAAATTTATTGTTCTATATGTTTAGTATTCATAATGAATAATGAAGTCCTTTGAATAAACGATACATCTAATTCATTGAATAAAATAAACAACAACTTGTAAAGAAAGAGAAAGACCAGACAACAATGATTAAAGATGACAAATATGTTGTAGCATATACTAGAATATATGTATGTATAATACGTTATTATTCAGGAAAAAGCTTCATCTATAAGGTAGTATGGAATAAAATTCAATAAGGGGTAACTATCTAATAACATAGTGACTGTACATAAACAGATAAAAGAAATTAAGAGAAATCTTCAGTTCTCATAGAACTTAATTATTCATTATTTTAGATGACTATTGTAATATGATGATTAACAGTTTGTGGATTGTTTTTCTCTTTTTTTTCTTTCTTTTTTTAAAAAAAAGAACTAAACAATTGAGTTCATAGATTTAATCAGTTGATTTGTGTGATTCATAGGTTGATGTGAATATTTTCTATATTGAAGTTAAACAAATGGTAATTCACACACTATTAATAAACTGATATCCCATAATGATAGTAATCATAACAATAACAATAATAGTAATAATAATAGTAAGCACATTGAATTATAGCATTTACATTCCTATAGCCAGTTGTTAAAAAAACAATTCATTATTAAAAGCGAAAGGTACTGGGTTCGAGTCCCAAAGAGAACATCAACTCTGAGATGCAGGTACATCCAGCTGACAAGTCTCAAATAGGACGAAACGCAAGTCCTGGATTACACTGCTAGCCACTATCCATCTTTGCATATGAAGCTTAGAAATTTCAGGCTACATCGAGGCAATACGCATAGTATGCACATATGCCAATAAGCGACTGATCAATTGCAGTCGTAAACATCAATAGGAAGATTCAAACAGACAATACTTAATGAATTTCATTATTAGATAGAATATACATCGACAATTGTCGTCATTCTTGTATGGGCACGGTAATATTTAATATTTTATGATTTCTGGCCATATTGGATTATATATAGAATAGTCTTTTCTCCTGAACATCTTATTCGATATACTGATTGCTATGAAAAGGTACTATTTTAAATTTAAACAATTGTACAGATTGAAAACTTAACTGAATACTTAAATTTCTAGATCAACTACGTTGAAATTTGTCTGAATATTGGTATTAATGCAATGGTTTTGATTTGTTTTAACTGAGTGATTACCTATTTTACTTACTAATCTACTTTCAAAAAAGAACATTTGCAGCTTATTAATCAGAAAATCAACTCAATATCTTAATAGTTGTTATATTTTTTAGGTGCAGTTCTGCTTGTTGACCTGGATGATTTGGTAATGCTACTTTCATTGTTTTGAAAAACAAGCTTCACGACCAAACCGTCCAGCTCAAAGAAGAGAAATGCATTTCAAATATCAACCTAAGCTACAAATCTTCTTTATTATCTCCAAAGGTTGATATATTATCCCCTTTGTCTTTTCTTTATAAAAATTTATAAATTGAATGAAATAGGCTATGTAAAAAAATATCATAGAAATAAAACGAAGCCAAAATACAAAAAGTGGTTAGGATAATTTGAGGGAAACCTTTGTTGACAAACACCTTTTCTGTATAGAACTTAAAATGATAACATTGTAAATGAGTAAACAATAAATATATCTTTGTTATATCTCAATGAGGGGAAGAATTGTATTTCTGATGTTACGAGTCTTAACGTATGCCACTTCTTCAGAGTAAATAAACAACTGAAATGCAATTAACACAAGTTTAAATAGTACAAAAAAAAACAATGCAAAATATTTTTGAGTAACATCAAAATCATAATAGATCTAAATGCGTGTTATATTGGAGCTTAGTTGTTATGGTATAAAGGACAATTCATGATAAAACATGTGGAATTAATTAAAGTGATTTTAAAATATATTACTATTAGTAGTGCTGTTGTAGTGAACGAGAACACGGGTGGGGACAATCAAATGTATTTGAACATAAAATTACAGAGTATTTTAATAAAATCTGAGAACCATACAGTAAATACTTCATTTGCAAACTATCAATCAATCATCTCAGACTTCATTGTTTATTCGCTTTCACACCAATCATTCTCTTTTCTCGTTCTCTTCTCTTCGATCTTCCTAACCTTCTGTCACCAGACGATTCACTTTCGACTGATGATAAATACTACTTATATCTGTCAGCAACAGTAGCACACGCCTCACTGTTTCTTCATTATGAAAGAAATCAGTTAATAAATTGCTTTTAAATATTGTTAATCAATTGACAGAATTTTTTATCTTACTACTGTTAATCTATACATGTTTTTCCATTCCTTCCCACGTAGTAACATAACACATATATTAAGAATAAATTTAAGAAAGATTTTTCACATCATGTTTGCTAAAACGGTATATAGTTTAATTAGTAAAACTAAATAAAAACAGTCATATGTCTATATGTATAAAGTCCAATGTTACCTAACATTCAGATCAAACTCCTACTTAACATAAACATATTTGAAGAATGGAATTTTATTTTAATTAGGCAATGAAAGTATAAAAGTTTTCTTCTTAAATGTTTAATTTGTATCTGAAATATTAATTAGTAATAAGCGACTTATATATTGATTGTAACTAGGCCTAGTTATCTCCGGGTAATGAAAAATGGCAGAAGACACTTTTAAACCTCATTAAAGAAATATTTTTTCTTATATTTTTTTAGTGACGAAATGTAAAATTTAAATGTCGCGAAAATAAAAAAAATGTTTTGAAAAAATATTCTGTAATTATGTAATTCGGTCATAACAATGATTTCCTTTTTGACTACCATATAATAGTTTTCACATATTCAATAATTCTTTTTTCTTTGGATGGTGATGAAAAAACATGACCTTGATAATGAACATTTTATAACTTATAATGTAAATGTTCATGAAAAAAAAGTAAGTACTTTTTAGTGCTTTCGCAAAATGGACTTGTCGTTTACTTATAATCGATTGAAATCAAGTTTTGAAGCTAGTTTATGTCATTGAATGATATCAACTGGGAAGTAGTTAGAGAATGAACAGTACTGGATGATTGTTTCAAAGTAGTAAGAAAGTGTTGGGTAGTATGGATCTAAGAACTCGCTAAGAATAGAACAGTTGTTCAATGTTCCCTGGTTTTCAATGATACTATAGGTGCTAATAGTTGACGACAAAGCTAAACTAAGGTTCGTAAAATTCATGATCATATTATTTTTTTCGAAAGACTATTAAATACGAACAAATGGATTTTATTCTGAATGAGAAAGCCTACATATAATTTCATTGAATCTACGAATGCACGAACCAAGCTGAATGGTGATCTGAATAAAAGAAATCAATAAAATCGTTTGATTAATTGTTGACAAAGGGTAACAACACAACTCAGTGTCTTTCAATTCAAGGTCTGATAGCCATTTAACTGGACTACCATTTGGATTGTGGATTCCCATCCCTAAGAACACCGAAATGGAGAAACAGACACTATTCAATACCATCATGAAGCCTAATTCTTGAAATTCTTACGAAGTAAATTTAGACATCTAATATCATATTTATGATTTAGATCGTTAAGAAATCGTAATTACATCAGATAAAAAACATAGTTATGGAAAGGATGATTGTTCTGATGCTTGTTCCCGTTTCATGATTTTGTAAATACGTTGAAATCGGAATAAAATAGTGTCCACAACGAACCACAATATTTACAGAGCTTTTAAGGGAACAATGAAATGATATGATAGTATTGGTTAGTTTGATGTTGAAAGTAAACCAAGTAAAAAAATAAAACCTACCATTAATTTTCCAGTCTTTGTCAACGTGTAAAATTTATAAAAAAGAAATTTACCAAAATATGGATTATTCGTCAACAACTTTACTGTTTATCTAGGGGTTAAAGTGGTGTTACTGGATAACTCAATGAAAGACAAAATCACATTAATCTGAGCATATACATATGTATACACACATTTTGTGAGGGTTGCAATAATCTTCCAAACTGAGGAGTACTAAACAGGTAATTTATTTGATCTTTGGTTGCACAAGCGTGTACTCACTAAAAATCTAATTCAAAATTTTTAAGTCAACGAAAATTCAATAGTTCATAATTCAAGTAATATTTAGTTCGTGATATTGTTATTTAATATTTTGATTCGTTGTATTCAAAACTTTTTCAGGTGTCTCTTTGAATTTGACGTTGTTGAACAACACCAAAAATGAGAGCTGGGCATCCATTGTCTTAAAATCATTCGGCTGGACGTCTTAAGAAATAGTTTAACAACCCTTCAGATCAAACAGGTAGATATGAAACATTTTCTTAGAACATACAATTCACAATAACATTCGGTATAACCACATCCTATTAAAGGAATAATAATAATTAGTCACCTAAAATGTAAAATACGCTTCATTTGAAACCAAATATTCAAAGGAATTTGACAAACATTTGTATTCACTTATGATAAAAGAATAATTTATGATCTTATATGATGAGAAAATATTTCTATCTACTGTATTGAATCTATTACTTCAATGATTTTTCAAGGTAGTTAAATAAATTGTTTATAAATTGAATTACATTTCTATATTGATTTCTAAACAATTATTTAATTAATTATATATTATAATATAATTATAATTAATTATAATCTATAATAATTATTAATCTTCAACAGTTGAGATCATGAGTCAATTGAAGCTAGACCACCATGGAAAACGAAGAAGCAATGGACGGCCGTTTCGTTCTAATGTGGGACTTCTCAGCAGTGCGCATCCACGACCCCGCCCTGCGAGATTCGAACCCAGAACCTATCAGTCCCGAGAGCGAACGCCAAACCTCTAGACCACTGAACCGGCATCCAACGGTGTTAATGTCTAACTTCGAGGTTTTCCATGGTGGCCTAGCTTCAATTGACCCATGATCTCAACTACTAAAATTACTATAATATCCACAAAACCCATTCTGATATTATTTTTTATGAATAATTTATTTCCTAGCCTACATTTATGTGAATACATATTAAAACATTATTTAAAAAATAAACGAAAATAAGAACGAGAACTTGACATCATTTTATATGGAGAATGGGACATATTACAATGAATTCATTGTACTACTTACAAAATTTCATCATCCTTATATTATTTAATTCTTGTTTTTTCTTCATCATATATATATAAATATGGATTAGGTAATGTTTATGAATAAAGTCAAATTCAAATTGAAAGAATTCTTTGATTATCACTGAATTAAAATGGTGTTGTTGTCATCGAATTGTTCTTCAGCTTACAATTTTCTCTTTTGTTTTAAATGATAAATTCTTATTTATTAAACATTTATCATTTTTGTCATCAGTATAGATCTGTTATAGTCGATGCTGTAGTAATCGAAACTTATTATGTAGAGACAAGAAAATCCCACGAGGCGGGATCGTGGATGAGCACTGCCGAGGAGTCCTACAATAGGACGAAAGGGCCGTCCAGTGCTTCCAGGTTTTCCATGGTGGTTTAGCTTCAATTGACTCATGATTTCAACTAAATATAAAAAATTAAGAGTGATTAAGAATCTATCCTAGCCACTTAGTCCGATATTATATATAATTCACACGAATACCTTACAAATTGAACTCTATCCTTTCTCACCATAAAAGTCACACAATTTTCATCCTTAACAGTGCACTAAACATACACACAAATTTACATGCATGTCGTTTATGAATCATCTTGACCGAAATGACATGACAATGATTTATTCCGACCTGTTTTTTGATTGATCGCACCTACTATTCGTGTTGTTCCGTCGTACTATTTAAATTTGGATTAATTTCATTTTGGTTATTTGTTTATTCTCCATAGGATTGGCTTACACTGAGTCACGAAACATCATAAAATCTAATTATTCTACTCATTGAGATATTACTTATATATTATTTATTTAGAACAGAGTTAAGACAGTTTACTACCACTTTTCAAGTGATGACTGTAGAATAATTATCTATAAAATGATATTGATTAAAACATCATTGTTTAAATGATATCTGAAATAAGTTTCAATGTTCATTATTACTGTCATCTGATAAATTATTAATTTGATTATTTATTTTATTTTAATATGACTATTTCTCAAAAATATTTAGATAGATTATTAAATGCACTTTATAGTAGTATATCTTGCTATTTCATAAAATATAAAAAAAATTTTTATTCATAAACAACTGCACATTTTGTAATTATTATTGATAAGGTGTTTAAATATAATTTAGTCTAAACAATTTATTTAAATAATAAATATATAATTGTCATTTATTAATTCATTCATTATGGTTAACTGTTTAATGAAAGTTTTTGAACATAAATGTATTACGTATTAAGTTTAATAGTTGAGATGATGAGTCACTAAATGAAAGTACTGGATGGCCGTTTTGTCCTATTGTGGGATTCTTCAACAGTGTGCATCCACGATCCTACCTCGCGAGATTCGAACGCAGGATCTGTTGGTTTCTCGTGAGAAAGTTTAACTTCTAGACAACTGAGCCGGCATCTAATGATGTTTCATATTAGTTAGACACTAGATTCAGAGTGAGTAATATAGTGTTTGGTTATCTTGACTATTAGAAAAAATAATCAAAAATATCGTCAATCTAATCAAATAATCTGACTGAATAAGTTTAATCAAAATATAATTGTTGATTCCTGGAAATAGGTTGGCGAGATATACTAAATTCACCTTGACTAATCTTGACCAAATGATCGATTCATGATCTCAATCAAAAGCTTAACAATCTCCACAACCACATACTGATGATTACCATACTTTCACTAGTGTCTAATTTCGAAAGGTAATTCTCGGAGTTCTAGTGAGAAGCCCTGACTAGTGGAGTTCAGCTGTATCAGATGGAGACAGGCATCTACATCAGACAATGGAAGATGATCATGCACTTTCGTGAATTGGCTGAAGTTAAACAGTAACACCGTTGGATGACGGCTCAGTGGTCTAGAGATTAAGTGTTCGCACGTAAGGCCGAAGGTCCTGGGTTCGAATCCCGTATACTGGGTCGTGAATTTGCACTGTTGAGAAGTCCTATATTAAAACGAAATGGCCGTCCAGTGCTCCCAGGTTTTCAATGATGGTCTAACATTGATCGATTCATGATTTTAATCAAAAATATGTGTATAAACTATGATTTCTTATAAATTATTATGAATTTTACACCGAATGATTGGTCGAATTCAGTTAACTTGAATTTTCACAAGAATTTAATCGAATGAAAGGTAACTATTTGGTTAGAAAACTTTGCGACTCACCTTGAAAGCCTGTGAGTGCTTTTTAAAAGAAAGGCAGGCTTGTTTTTGTTCAAAAACAAAACAGTTTATCGATTTAATAATACGTTTCAAAGAATGTCCTTATATTTCAATGACTGTTTAGTTTTTTTTATATAATCAGTTGAAATTTTGTCATCATATTAAAGTCATTTTACCAAAATCCTGTGTGATTGTTACTTATGGATTGTTAGTCAAATCATAAACATTGTGTGTCGTAAGTCATCATTAACTAAGAAAATAAATCAAAGTACTCAATCGCCATTAAGTCAGTCAGTCAGTCACAACGTAGAACTTCGTACGTACGTACATCAGTTCGAGTTGCCATACCACATTAACACAGAGATGCAGTTGTCGATTCCAATCTCATAGTGGCAGAAGTAGTAAGATTAGGGGTTGAAGATGTTATTGAGGAGTATTATCCAGTGAAATAAATTTGGAAAGAGCAAAAAGATAGAGACATGAAGAATTCAGAAGAGTAGAATCTGGGAGAACACAAAGAGTGGATGCACCTTCGCCACTGCAAATGATTTTGAGCCATGCGATCCAAAGTCTCTAACCATCGATTGTTATCATCTCGTGGATCCCAACCAAGTAGTATACACCTACTAACATGGCTCAGTTCAATTGTCAGTGTATTAAATATTTTTATGTACCATGACAACACAAATGAATATTTTAAATCTAAAAGATCAATATTAAACAAAATAATGACTGAACTACGAAGTACTTATCAATTGCGATATTGAAAGCTAGAAACTTAACTTTTCATATTTAATTCTGAAACCTAATATCTCAACACGGATTGGATATGAATAAAAACTGATAATTAAATAATGGTCTACTACAGAACAATTCAAATCAAACTGTTATTTATTATAAGTTATCAATAGATAGCGTAATTACATTTATTCTTTGACATATGGACATAAAGTGAATTACTGAATGTATCTTTTCAATCCAAACTATGAGACAAATAAGTTATTACTTGCATACTGACTAAATTGCCATGGATTTAGTTTGAAAGCATGATCAAAACTAAGACTGAGGCTAAAAATCTTTTACAGAAAACAACCTTAAGCATATTTTTTGAAATATTTTCTAACTGACATCAATCCAAGATAAAAAATAATCTTTCTTGAAAATTAGGATCCATAAAGCTAAGAAGGTATCTGTTGAAGAAAATTATTCAAAGTTCATTCAGAGATAAGAATTCCATATTCATTATACAGGTGTAAAGAAGCTTATAAATTGATAAATCAGTAGGATAGTTTAGTCCATATTAGTAACAAGAATATGGTCTAGTGTTATTTGATGTTTAAACTTGAAGAAAAAATGATCACACCTAAAAGGAAAGTCACTCAACTTTTAAAAAAATTTTGATAAAAACTGTTGATTCCTAATTACAAATTTACTTGTTTAGAAATTGTTTACATTGAATTAAGAAGAAAACTATGCATTCATGAAAAGTGGTAACATCATCTTCACATATATTTTGGTGTGTACTACTTATGTCGACAGATATAAGTAATATGCAACACCGAACGGAAATACAAACCCAAGCAATAGAAGGCTATGAAGATCAACTTGAAGAGAACGGAATCGAAATTAGAAAGGAATTGTGATTCGGAAGAAACATACAGAATGTGAAAGACAAATGAAGGAGATTTGTAAATAGAGTATTTAATATTTAGTTCTTTTTATTTTATTACGACATTTCAGTCAAAATTCTACTTTTTGAGTGGTCGGCGGCCTAAGCTGAATGGGGGGGACAGGCGTAAGTAAGTAAGGACTTTTTGAGTTCATACAATATACGTTTAATTATGGTGTGATAATCACCCTAACATCCTTTAGTATTGACAAAAAGAACAAATTAAACTGAAGTTATTTATTATCCATTTGAATGAAAGCTTCAGTAGATAAATAAAGATGATATTCATAAAATTTCTAACCCAAAAACTTAAATAAGCATTCAGTCATTCTCATAAATGTCTTGCCAAATTATGATGGTAAAAAATTGTAGAGTGAATTAGCTGAGTAAATAAAAAAAGTATGCAAATGTACATATGAACATTTCAATAGGAATGACAGCCAACAAAAACTCAATGTTAATATTCACTAGTAATAACTCGTTTTCTGTACCCATGTAAGAAAAAGGATAAGCTTTCACGTCTGGTCGCCTCCATGTGCATCTACCAGTTCACCTGTTCTTGTAGAGCAAGGTACATTGGCTGAAGCCAGCTCTCGTTTTCTACTCGGATACGGGAACATATCACAATGTGGTTCTACAAGCATGAGAGGAAAGCAGTTAGGAGTTCTTTACTTGAACATCTAATTGGCTGTAATCATTCTACTGATCCACAGTTTGATTTTATGATTGTATACACGATTCGTCAAATCTACCAAAATATCTTCGTATCCAAATGCTAAAAATAGCCGAAGCTCTTACCATCCATGAGCTCAAGCCAGAACTATAAGTACAAAAGAAGTACCTCCTATCGTTATCATTACTTTGGCCTTAATTATTATTATTATTATTATTATTGCTGCATTTCCCCCTTAACTTATGTCTTATATTCCCATTATTTTATTCATAATTGTTCATGATGTCATTTTATTTGTTTTCTACACCTCGATGATCTTTAATGACCTTTAAATATTGCAACAAAAATATTTTAGTCATTTTACTACATTCACGTTTTAATTTGTTACTAACTTATTAAGTCTATTGTTATTATTCATATTACGTAATCTAGTATTATAATCTTTCTATATACATCATCTTGGCTATTCCTTGCTCACAGTTTTTTTCACGGAACTCGAACTTTAACGAAAAAAATTTCTCATATATATATACCATTGTACAGCTTGATAATAAATTCATTGAAAGGAGATCCCTTCTTTGAACTTTTTATTGTTTAAATGAGAACCATCTATTAATATATCAATATCATTATTTGAAGAATGATTCTATTATTATTATTCACTTATCATTGTTTGTTTGAATCTTCCCATTGATGTTTAGGACTGCAACTGGTCAGTCTCAAATTGGCATATGTGTATACTGTGCGTATTGCCTTGATATAGCCTTATTTCACAAGTATTGTAAGCAAAGATGGATAGTGGCTATCAGTGGAATCCAGGACGCGCGTTTCGTCTTATTCGGGACTCATCAGCTGGATGTACTTGCATCTCAGAGTTAATGTTTACTCTGGGACTCCAACCCAGTAGCGTTCGCTTCCACTTAGCTGCTGAGTCGTGATAGCCACTTGCTTGTGCAATAGAGTGAAGTTCAAATTCACTTAGTATTTTTTGTTTGAATCTTCCCATTGATGTTTATGATTATTATTATTTCAAGGAATCACTCAGAAATCATTCTTGTAGAAATTAATAAAGTAAACGAAGAAACGAATTTCTTATCTACTTTCAATTATAAATATCGAACATAGAATAATATTAACTTACGTAATATATCATTTTGTAACATATGAATATATCCGCCATTAATAATCATAATGATAATAAATGTTATTATTATAAAATAATAATTATACATTGAATTAAGGGATTATTAATACTGATATTGATCTTAGATACTGATAAACATGATATTTTTTGTATTTAATGTGTTAGTTTGTTTAAAATGTAGATGTTCCTTTCGTTGTTGTTGTTGTTGTTGTTATGGTTACTTACTTGACTACTAGATCATGTTAAATGAATGATCATGTTATATGTCAATGTGGTAAATTTTCACTTTCCTTATTATATTGTAATATTTAACTAATAGTCAATATTAATGGTTTGTAAATTAGGATCTTTTTGTTTCAACAAATTTTACTGATCATTATTTTGATAAAAAAAGGAAAAAAATAGTGAGATAGACAGATCCATATATGTTAGTTTATTCCTTTATGAATATGTGTGTCTATGTTTTGTGTGTTTGTTTTTCATGTTAGAAACGAGGATATTTCTTTTCTTTTTGTTTTGTAATGTCAATTTAAATTGACCTAATGTCTATTCAAGAAAATGTATAGACAAATTATGTAAAGTTTATTCATAGAAGTATGATTTGGCGTCTTTAAAATTATAAAAAAAACTTTTAATTTTTCATGGAGATGAACAGTTGAAAGATGAATATCTAATAAATCTAAAAAGATGACAAGATTTAGCCTGATGATTAACAGAAGAGCCAAGTATTAAAAATGAAGGCCTGCTTGATTATATGAGCTATCTGTTCCTGCAACAACAAGTGATCTGTTTTTCTCGTTTGTTTTAACACATCATTAAGTCCATTAATCACATAACCCATTCAGGTGCTTTTGTGAAAAGTTTACGACATTTCGTTGTACAAGTAACAGAAAAGCTTAATGAGAAACATTACGGTTGCTGGCTATATATATCGAAAGGAATATATATTATTCAAATGTTGATTCCTGAAGTATTAACATTTAACTGGCAACCATTCAATATTTATCACAACGGTGGATCAAGAAATAAGAAAAGAAAACTTGTTGAAATAATTTGTGTTGAGAATTTGATATTGTACTAAAAATATAATATTGAATAAAGCCACTAATAATAATAAAAAAAATAAAAGTATAAAACAAAAGGCCTATGGTTTTGTAGTTAATACCAAAATATTGAGAAAAATCTGTTACAGTGTTACGAAGACATTCAGCATGCATATATTAAATCATTTCTTTTTATCGGTCACATGGATCTATATATTAGGAATGAATTTCGCATCGTTTTTATCACTTAAATGTTTCGTACATTTATGGACAAGATCAAATATAAGTATGAACATATGTCTATCCTCTTCTGAAAAATAAAAGAATTAAGATTCTAAAAGTAATTTGAAATTACCAACTTTACTAATTGAAACAGTTCATAAGGATCCCTGCCTAATCAAATAACTCAATGGACTTAGTACTATATACGTAGAGAATTTATACTTCTATAGACGTTACTCTTATAATTTATACTAATAATGAACTTGCATAACATGTGTCTTAATTAATTGATCAAACTATGTTCATTTCAAGTTTCACATAACTTTTGTTCATTTGGCAGTTTCAATGTGTGAAGTAATTTTTGAAAATCAAATATGTTTGAAAAAGTACTTAAGCATTCTCTGTCACCTATTCTTACCCCCCCATTTCCAGTCTAGTTGACCGTTTATTTTTATATATAAACGTTCATAACAAGTATATGTGTGATCAGATTGTTCGAAATGTATTGCGCTAATATATTACATAGTTCTGATAATCTTCGTCTTCTTATTACACTATCGAAATCTCTGTCACTTTTCGTTTCAACCTACATCAAATGAATGTTTTATTGTTCACTCCTAAATATTAATATAAATTTCTTTAGTATTTTCCAAAATAATGAATATATTTTCAAGCTATATGTTTGCTCGTATTAACAGTTACAAATAAACAAGATTGGTAGTAATATCCATGAATATATTTGTGTTGGGACGATCATCACAGTAAATTTGAATTAAGTTCCATATTTAAAGAGTGCATCATTTTAGTATCCAAGATACATAAATATACTTGTTAAGACAAAACTTAATCAACTACGATAAGCCATTGAGTCGAAACACGTGTTTAACCCAAGGTAAAGATAAAAAGTCGAATACAAGTTGTAAGAAAAATGAGCATATTTCAGAGAGACATATGAAAAATAAACAAACGATCAAAGGGCATTGAATATAAATATTAGCATTTGATCAAAATCAGCTAGTACAGAGTAAGTTAATCTAAAAACTAATCGAAAGGTGTGTAAGCAAAGATGAATAGTGCCAGCAGTGGAATCCAGGGCGCTTGAGTCTCCCTATTCGGGACTCATCAGTTGGATGTACCTGCATCCCAGAGTTCATGATCACGAGTCCCAAATAGGACGAAATGTGCTTCCTGGTTTCCACTGCTAGCCATTATCCATCTCTGCATATAAAGCTTGTGACTTCAGGCAATAACGAGGCAGTCCAAACAGGATGCACATATACCAGCAAGAGACTGATCAATTTCAGTCCTAAATAACAATGAGAAGATACAAGTAAACAACAACAAATGAAAGGTGTGTAAATTATAGATAGGGAACCAATTTGTATACATTGTATCACTTTTCTGATAAATAAAAGAAGCTTAAATAAACTTTATAACTCTATCAATATATTTCTATACAGTCTCTGTAATTAACATTCACTAATAAGCAGAAATAGCTATAATTACTTACTTACGCC
Source organism: Schistosoma mansoni (assembly GCF_000237925.1). Classification (NCBI taxonomy): domain Eukaryota; kingdom Metazoa; phylum Platyhelminthes; class Trematoda; order Strigeidida; family Schistosomatidae; genus Schistosoma; species Schistosoma mansoni. The sequence continues at coordinate 31,809,553 of NC_031502.1, read as the reverse complement.
TGTTACCTCTCGTCGAGGAGCATAGGTTGTCCACCAGCATTCTCCATCCAACTCTGTCTGGTCAATCCTTTCCAGTTCTTTCCCGTTAACATTCATCCTTTTCATATATGCTTCTATTTCCCGTCGTAATGTGTACTTTGACCTTCCACTTTTCCGCTTCCATTCATGATTCAAAGATAGAGCTTGCCTTGTAACGCACATTTCCTTAATGTTTGTCCGATCCACTTCTAACGTCTTTTCCTAATTTCCTATTCATATGGAAGCTGGTTTGTCCTCTCCCATAGGAGGCTGTTGCTGATAGTATCCGGCCAGTGAATGTTAAGTATTTTGAGTAAACAACTGTTTATAAATACTTGTACCTTCTTGACGATGGATGTAGTAGTTCTCCACGTTTCAGCTTCGTACATTATGACTGTCTTGACTTTCGTATTGAATATTCTCACTTTGAATGAAATCGGTTGACAGTTGTTTTGAGTTCCATATGTTCTTCAGTTGTAGGAATGCTGTCCTTGCTTTTTCAATCCTCCCCTTTACATTTACATCAGATCCTCCTTGTTTATCAACGAAATAACTATAGCGAATTGATATTTTGTGCCTAACACAACATATATGTTTTGAAGATTATTTTACATAAGCAGTTGTTTCTTCCTTTTTTCATTTGCATAAATGAAACTAAATGAAGACTCCATTTTCAAAAGATTCATCTTATTTTATATAAATAGTACTTATTTTAAGGAAAACACTTGGGGAAAAGCTTATCCAATATGCCTAAATAACTTACATTTTACAATCAAAGTGTATACACATGGAGAAAATAGTTTCATATTTACATTAAGTGTTCATTTGTACAAAAAAAAGAAACCTACAAAATACCGTTTTACTTTGACGAAAGTGGTTTTCTTCTTTTTAGTAATTTTTAATGGATTCATAGAAAATAATCAATTTATATAACAATTGCATTTGATCATTAAAATGGATTTCTTTATTAGAGTAATGATCCATTCTTTCAAAACACATCCTTTTTAAAAATATTACATTGATATCTTATTTTGTTCATACTGATTGATAGTAAAAGTAGGTTATTACTGTGAAATAGATGATCTATATTACTTATGAGTATGTCTATAGAAATTAACTGTTAGTAGTAGAATATAATAAGTAGAAGAAATTTATACTTATATGTGAAATTACTAAGTGCTTACATTATGCATGTACATAGATTTCAAGAATCTATTCACATCGCTATGGGTGTACTACAGTTTGAAATGTTTTCTTGTTCGTTTTGCCTACATCGGGTTTTAGCTGCACTAAAATTTTCTTCTCTATCTGACGAATGTTGTAACTTGCGCGTCATGTTCCATTACATACCACTTGCAAGCAGTCTTCTGAGTAGCATTCACTACAGTTCAACCTAGAAGTAATATAAAGTTTATCACACATTATATTGACTTTAGTTTTCATTTACCAAGTTGATTTACATGCATCTTTTTTGTTACATCTGCTTTCAGTATTCCCGCTTCATCTATTTCAACAACTCAGCCTAACTCACTTGGACATTATTATTCAAATAAAATAAAAACTGTTAAAATTTGATTTGATCAGAAAAGTACTTGAAGATATTTCCTAACAAAGAAGAGCAGAAGCTATAATTATAACGCTTGTAGTGTTCTAGCCATGGTAAAATAACATTCTTTAATGCCTTTCTTCGAATACAAAATCAATTCAATTACGATGCATAACATAGTTTCTATATCACATGCCGACTTATTGTATGACTGTAAACCTCTACCTTTTTTGCGTTATTTTTCAACTCGCTGAGCTGAAACTTATCAATTTTATTTAAATTTCGGACGTAATGAAAATAAAAACAAAGTCAATCATTGTTATTTCTCAAAAGATCGTTGATTTCTTTTAGGAAATCCTACCATAATCTAACACAAAAGAAAAAATGTTAATCAATGGATCACTTAGTTGCGTTAATAAATGATGGATAAGCGAGGAAAAGGGCGGATATTGTAACTCTCTATGTTGAAATTCAGGGTGTTTCCTTGTTTATGGTAGACCGATGTATCAATTTTTTCCATGATAGTCATTTTAAAGAATATTCATATGTTGAGATCTTATCGGGCTTTTATTGAAAAAAATTCTGCTGAGAAAGCTTGGTCAATTTTGAAATTACGTATGTTGACAAATACATTAAATGTAATTTACTAGTGAGAACACAAATTGTCATATATATCAGCCTGCAGAGATGATTCACATCGAAATCACCTCATTTAATAAGTTTGACTAAGTGATAAAACATCAGTGAATAAACAGATCATTTACTTATTGTGAACGAAGAAGTCACACAAACGAATATGCAAAATCAATAAATATATATTTGAATATTGATATATAAAAAGACGTTAATTCTGAAATTGCATACTCTCTACTCAAATTATTGCATTGCCATTTTTGCTACTGTTAAGTTGATAAGTAGTATAAGTAAGTTTTGAAAATTTGACATCTCATAAGCACGTAAGAGTGGTATGAAACATTAAACATAAAAAATAATTATTCACTTTGAAATACTTACAACGAGATTTATCATGAGGGCAAAGCTTCTCGCAGTGTAATAATTTCCACAACCGCCAAAGTATGTTAAAACATCTGGAATATTTCTACTTGACTTTCACAATTGTCACTATACTGTACTTCTTAGAATTGTATTAATATGATTTCATCAGTCTACCACTGTGATTAAATTGAGAAACGATGTCGCCTGAATTATTTCTGTCACTTGAAATACTTTAAGATGTGAAACCGTCGTTTACCTCATTCTGAAAGATGAATATCGATCTCAATACTGAATAAATATGTTATGGGTCGAATACTTACATTACACGTCATTTATATGGCTTCCATATACATCGATTTATATTCATTTAAATTGGTTTTAAAGGTGTTGCGATAAAAACATTGTAACTTGAAATGTTTCCAACCGTCAGTATTTGCCTTTTTGATCGTATGATTACAATTTAATCTAGAGATTTGCTTATTCGATGATAAAACTGACGGAATTTTAAAGTTATGTAATTCATACAAACCAACTATCGTAGATGATCAAATATTACTATGTTCACTTTAATTTATTCACAATATTAAAGTTTCTAACCATACATGAAGCTTTTTTTAATGGCATGAAAGTTGGATATTAATTATTTGGGTCGTAAATCGATAGTTTTTGAAATTTTGACCTTATAACCCTGAGTAATTTGACTTCATACAACATAGATTGATTTTTCAATCATAAAACACTGTTCTGTCGTTAACGTCAGAAAAATTGATAAGAACAGAGTGATTGATCAGTGCTAAAATGTAAATCTGTTTGTTCTGGTTGGCGTTTCTGTCCAGAACTCATACGACGAACTACAGTGCAAAGTGGTGCATGGAGAACAAATGAAAGATGCGTTTTCCAGCAAAGACCGGAGTCAGACAATGCTGTCTACTCCTCCCCATAATATTTCTTCTGGTTGTCAACTGGATTATATAGACCTCCACACCTGATAAGAAACACAGAATACAGTGAACAGTTCGGAATCAACTAGACAATTCGGACTTAGCAAATGATATGGTTACTGTATCTCATATACACGAATAAATGCAGGTCAAGACAAACAGTGTAGCAGCAGCCTCTGCATCAGTAGGCATCAACATACACAAAGAAAGAAACGAAATCCTTAAGTGCAACACGGAAAACATCAACACAACCATACTTATTGGAGAAACTCTGGAAGAGGTGGAAAGTTTCACTTATCTGGGTAGCATCATGGATGAACTTGGGGGGTCGGATGAAGCCGTAAAGGCGAGGGTTGGCAAAGCAAGGACAACATTCTTACAATTAAATAACATACAAAACTCAAAACAACTGTCAACACTATCAAAGTGAGAATCTTCAATGCGAACGTCAGGACAGTCCTACTGTATAGAGCTGAAACGTGGAGAACTACCTCAACCATCATCAAGAAGGTACAATAATTTATAAACACTTTTTTACTTAAGATACTCAATGTTCGTTGACCAGATACCAAGAGCGACAGCTTACTGTGGGAGAGGACAAACCAGCTTTCAGCTGAAGAGGAAATGTGGAGAAGACGTTGGAAGTGGATAGGACACATACTGAGGAACTCACCAAACTACATCGAGAAGCAAGCGCTAACTTGTAATGCTGATGGGAAACAGGAAAGAGGAAGGTCGATGAACACATTGTGTCGAGAATTGGAAGCAGACATGAAAAGAATGAATGGCAACTGGAAAGGATTGCTTGGAACAGAGTTGGATGGAGAATGCTGGTGGACGACCTGTACTCCTCCACGAAGAGTGACAAGCGTAAGTACGAAATATCAGTTTCTGCAGATCATTCTTCAAATAACCAAAAATGTTATTGACTCATGAATTCAACTAATAAAAATAACTAAAATCTCCACAAAACCCTCCTTCTAACAAACAATTTATTTAAAGAAATCAACAAATCTATAAAATAGAAAAGTCTTTATTTTATGTCTTTAACTAAAATAATAATTTTCTAGTTAAATTAGATAAAACTAATAATTTTATTGGTTGACAACTAAATATTGTATGTTTGTAGTTGTATAATCATTTAAAGTAATATGTATATGATAGAGATAAAAAAAAATCGAATTGCAGATTACCGATTTCTAGTTTATATTTATCAACAGTGAAGTTATTAGCTTTCTATTCGAAATTTTACCATGATCTGAAGATTTATTAAAAAAATATGAAATCTGATCCTAATATTATAGTTGATCCAACTAAAGTGACACTTGCTAAAAATGATATTAAAGTTATTTGTATATTGATTTCAATGGTTATACCATTTTATACTGCAGTTGAAATATCAACTTTTATATGTGATCAGTTTACTTTCTACAGGTAATTTATTCATATTTTTCATTGATCTCATTACGTAATCTTCATTCAAATAATTTCATATTAGGAATTGAAGATTGTTATGTAATAAAGTATTAATATGTGTAAGTGGTCTAGTGGTTGAGATATCAAGACTTATATTCATGCAAAATTATGGCTTATATATTAGCATAAGCAATATAGAACCTCGTATATATATATATATATATATATATATATATGTACGGCACAAGTTACCGAAGGATATCTGCACAGTGAGATTAAATTATCAAGACAAATTTCAAAGTAATAAAAGTAATAATGGTATCAATGTCAGTAGAAGGAACTTGAAAAAGATGATATCATTCCAGAAGAAACAATGAATTTGTAGAATGAACAGTGTAAGGCAGTTTTAAAATTAAAGTTTTAGGAGAAAAAAAACGTGAATCACCTTTACCATTATAACTGATCTTGAGCCACATAAACCAATATCTCCAATCATCAATTATAATATTTTCAGGGATTCTAACCTTGATGTCCGTATTTATCTGCACGACGTTGTACACACAGTCATTGGTTTCATGCATGTTTGCTACATTTTGTCTTCGCGGAATTTACATATATTTATAACTCTATATATTCCACTCTCAATTTTAACGAACTGAGAAATAATGTGTACCCTTATATTGTTTTAATATATAAGTCGTTTATAGCCTTGACCACTAATTTACCTAAAACTATTTTCTTCTATTTAAGTAATAAATCGAAAATGGTAACTAATTTCTCAATAATAATCAATATCGCTAAATGGATATTTTAGTGCATTCCTTTGTTATATATGTTAATTTATCTCAAGTTTCATTGCCAAAAATGAATGGAAAATGTGAGCTGAAAATAGTATAAATTATCAGACTATGACGTTTTTTTTAATATCGATTTTAAGTTAAATGGAGGAATAGCAATATATAATAAATGGTTATTACAATGTTGAATACAATAGGTTTCCTACTTGATTGAAAATGCCAACACTAATTAGGATTGTTTTGCAGTTATTACGTAACACATATTTCATCATTTAAAGCTTCAAGTAATTCCTTTATTACTTAGTATTCAACTTGTTTCAGAGTATTTATCTAATGATAATCTCATATGCGAAAAACCTACTGATAGTTATCACCAGTTCTGGTTAAAAAAGCACACTGTAGAGTCTGTTAGTTCAGTAAATTCATTTGGTTAAGTCGATTAAGATCTTATAGAGATAAGTATTCAGTTGTACTGAAACTTTTTAAATGAAATCTAAAGTTTTTGATTTGAATTAACTGAAAACATAACACAGAATATATTATTGTATGAGATTATACTGTTAATGTTTTAAAAATTAAAAACACACTTTTCTTTGTGAGCTTGAAGTTGTAGTTCAATAAACGACTTTAAAAGTAGTTAAATCTCCGTCTGAACACTGCCCGACCAAAAATTTATTCGATGGAACTAGTTAGTAAGTGTTATATAGGTAAAAATTGTTATAATCAACATAATGATAGCGGATTTATTCACTCGGATACTTGATATCTTTCTCAACCTTCATCATTAAACAATTAAGTAAGATGTATGTTCAAGTTATTTCTTAGGAAATCAAGTTTAGTTATGTAACTATTGAATTCTGAATATACTACTGTATTATATAATTAACGATGGATACAATACATGAAACATTCATGTCATCATTGTTAATTAGGATCAAATCATTTCGAAGAGCCTCATCATATTTTGCTAGAAATCAATTTTGAAATATTTTTTAGATTTCAATAAACGAGCATATTAACAACACACTTAAATGATGATGCTTTTTTACTGAATAAAACGAGATATTATTATTTGTAGTTGAAAGCGTGAGTCAATTGAAGCTAGACCGCCATGGAAAACCTGGAAGCACTGGAAGGCCGGTTCAACCTATTGCGGGACTCCTCAGCAGTCCGCATCCACGACATCGCCTCGTGAGATTCGAACCCACGACCTACTAGTCTCGCACCAGAACACTTAACCGATAGACCACTGAGCCGTCATCCGATGGTGTTAATGTCTAACTTCAACCAATCCACTGCTGAGGAATCCCACGATAGGACGAAACGGCCGTTCAGGGCTTCCAGGTTTTCCCTGGTGGTCTAGCTTCAATTGACTCACGCTTTCAACTATGAAAATACTAAATCTCCACAAAAAAACCTTTCTGATATTATCATTTAATCATTGTATTCTATTTTTAGTTTCCTAACTGAGCGTGGATTACCTTATGGATATGGTATATCTATCGATGGAATTAAGCAAGTTTATTTTTTTATACTTTTCAACAATTTTGTTTCTATAATAAAATGAAATAAAGTTTACATTGAGTAACGACATCAATTGATTTAGATTAACTCTTTAATACAAATGAAATAGATCAAATTTCTAATTTAGCATGCATGATCAAAAGATATCATATAACTGTATGATGATGATGATGATGACCCCATTGTAAATTAATTCTTTGAACTCATTTTGGCCTTTAAAGAGATTGAGTTAATTCTTATTGAGTGATATTTTACGTGAGTTTAGATAATATAATCTATCAACTTCGAACAAAAGTTTCAATAATACCGAACTGCATATCTTAATTTCAAACCATTTTATATATTTAACATCGCATTTCACTTTGTTGTGACAGCTTATATTTGATTTACGTGTGTGTGTGTAATAAAAACCAAACCATAGATTTTCATGACACTGTTCTCCAGTAATTAATGTCATGATTTGCACGAAACCGTAATTGTGAATCTTAATATTAACCATCTGTGTTATAGTATCTGAAATATGTACAAGTATACTAATTCTTAACTCCGCCTGTAGCCCCTCCGGAGGCTACTACAGGTCCCAAGCCAACACAAACGAGGAGGGTCGGACATGGAGTTAGCGACTTCATCCCATAGAAAACTAACTGGCTAAAAAACGCTAACTGGAAAATATTATTCGAACCATTTAAACTCTGCCCTAGGAGTCAAAAGGTTTTCCTTTAGAAGAGTTATGACGCCTTATGATGAAAGCCAAGTTCCTTCGGACGTCACGAGGCCAATTCCTCTTTTGACAAATAGAGCAACCATTTATTTAGGTAAATGGAATGCTCGTACAATGTATGAGAATTGCCGCATAATGAAGTTATTTTGGCTTGTGATATAATCGCTAATTCAATCATTTTAAACCATAAATCAGTTCTTGTCAAAAATACTGCCTGAATATTAAGACGTGGCAACGGTTGCTCCGTTGAACAATTCAATTATAAGTAAAAAATTGCAGAAACCTAATGCTTATAGGCTATCAATTTTTAAGTATAACACTGAAGTTTGGTTACTTTGAGTTTACAAAGTTTTTTAAAAGTATTACGTTTGAAAAAATGTCACTACGCGTTTATGAAGAGTAAAATGATTAGCCATAAGAGAAAATGCTGCATACAAAATCATTTGTCTTATTTGTACTATAGTGAACTAGAATACAAGTGGAAACAATCAAAATGTATTTCAACACAAAATTACAGAACCTCTTAGTAAAATCTGAAAACTAAACAGTAAATTCTTCATTTACAAAACGTCAGTCAATTGTCCCAGACTTGAGCGATTATTTTTTCCACACAAATCACTCTCTGTTCTCATTCTTTTCTCTTCGATCTTCTTAACCTTCTGTCGCCAGGTATTTCACTTTCTCTTGACATCAGTAGCACACACCACAGTACTTCATTAGTTTACCAAATTAGTGTAAATGTTAAAGTAGTATTGTATTGATAAATCATAAATCAAATCTTATATTTTAATAATTCTGATACCTATGAATTAAATTAACCAGTTGATTAGAAAACTAAACAAAATTATGGGTTTGAAGCAATCACAAAACAGAAGGACATAATGGAGTATATATTTAATTGTATCTATTTATTTAATAAAAGATACAGTTGTTCGGAATCTTCTGAGAAATTTATGACAGAACACCTGAAAAAATCCTCCAGATTTATTCATGGACCACACTATGTAATCACAATTGGTTGATCACTGGATGGCGATTAATGTCATGTATGTCAAGTCCTTCTTAGTGCAGATCGAACGCTATAGGGGGTCGGTCACGGCCCGGATTGCTCAGTGGTAACGTCTCTTACTGTGAAGCTGGGTGATACGGGATCAAATCCGTCAGGGGCACCAGTTCACTCAAGATTACAGGTACACCTTGCTAACGAGTGCTAAGTAGAACGAAACTGGGGTCCAGCGTTTCCTGTTGACCACCTCCAACCACCATCTTACCACAATATGTCTGCAAAAATCAACAAGTAGAACTAAACGGCCGTCCAGTGCTTCCAGGTTATCCATGGTGGTCTAGCTTAATTGACCATTGTTTTCATCCATAAAATTACTAAAATCTCCACTAAACCCCCTTCTGATAAAAACTGTTTTATTGAATTAAATTTATTAAATAAAAATTCAACCTTCAATTATAATCAATCACATTGATCCTATTTCACTTCCATACAAGAAATTGTCTACGAAGTCTGAATAAAGTATTCCTTTACATATATTTTTTTGAAAACAATATACTGTTCCAGGTGTTTATATACACTTTAACGATCTAATTATCACTCCATGTATTTTTGATCTAAGTTTAAAAATTTGAAATGTATGTGAATAAATTGAAAACATTAAATTTTTTAAAGGTCTAAATTATTTTATTGAACGCTATACTTTATCACTTAATTTTAAACAAATAGATATCGAAATTTTTCCAACTTTAAACTTTCACTCTGTATTTTAATGAATTACTAGTTAATACTTTTATCTGTTATACTAGTTTAATGGAATTATTGAACTAAGATGGTTGAAGACCAGTAATCGATTAACTGTCTCATTATTTTAGTTATTGTTGTATTCAACTATTTAGTGTTAACTGAAGAACCATTGAAACTGATAAGGATAAGAAAACTATTTCATCCATTGAGAATTTTCAGCTCTTTGTGAGACCTCTAAAAGATCAATATTAAAATGTTTTGTTGAAATTATCTGTTACTTACCTTACACTGACTTTTTTATTGTTCACTGAAGCCATTCTGCTTTGAAAACCATCTTCCTATTGAAAACATATCAAATTATTCAGCAAGAGAAAAAATATTTTACTTCAAGAGAAAAGGTTTTTTTCAATTAGTTAATCTGTGTATATAGTATTGTTTGTTGATGACAATATTTTCACAAAACAGCTGTTGAATAAGTTGTTCATCTAAATGTTTTAACAATACTAGATTATTATAAGCAACGATAAATGGTTCCTAGCGTTGGAATCCAGGACATGCGCTTCGTCCTATTCGGGACTCATCAGCTGGATATGCAAGCATCGCAGAGTTGTTATTCACGCCGGGACTCGAACCCAGTACTGTTCACTTCAAACCCAATCACGTTATCCACTTAGCTAGTGAGTCCTGATTGATGTTCAATCGGTTTGACTAATGTTATCCCAAATAGGACGAAACGCGCGTACTGAATTTCATTGATAGCCACCATCCAACTTTGCTTATAATGCTTGTAACTTAAGACAATATCCAGTCAATCCTCACAGAGTGTACATACGCCGATAAGAGACTGATCAGTTGCAGTCCTAAACATCAATGGGAAGATACAAACAAACAATACAAAATGAATTTATTACTAGGTTATGTATTTTCACAATCACTGATGAATTAATAACACCTGAATGTCAACCACGATATAACACCAATAATAATCGGATTTTAGTTAAGTATAGTTTTCACTTTTAAGTCCTTTATTCACATGACAATTTCATCAATAATAATTCTGAAATACAGAAAGCGTTTATAACACAAGGCAAATGAACTACATTCTTCTATAGTTACAAACATGTTCAAGGAAGATAAATAAATTAAATGGTTTATTTTGAAAATGTGAACGGAATGTAAACCAGTTTACAAAGATGATTGGATTGAGACAAGTTAGTATGGAATAACAAAAATACTACGGATAATAATAGTAACCACAGTATTATTGATAAGTATACACTTTTCTAAAAAAATATATATGATTCCTAGATTACTTTGAACTGAGTATTTGAGACAAAATCGACAATACAAAAAATGAAATAATGAAGTGTATACAGTATGTATAAGTCTTTATGAAACACTTTCAAAGATGATTGCAATTATAATAAACAGAAGATAAATGTAAATGGTTTAACCGTTAGTTTGATAATCAGATGCTCATTACATTGATAAGGGCAAGAACAAAGATTCTAACAGAATAGAATGAATTCATTTTATTTCGTTCGGTTCTCATCACCTGCTAACAACTTGTGAGATTTCAAATCATAATTACAAAATGGGTTTACATTACTTACATGAAAAGGTTTGGTTGGAAGTTATATTGAAGACACATTGGTATAGTATAACAAGGGTGTTAATAAATTTAATAGACTGAATATTGTAAATATATATCTTATGTAAAAGAAGATTCAACAACATTGATTGTGATAACAGTTGAACGGTCAGTAATAAGTGATTACATAATGAATAAACGTTGATAAGAATAAAGTGAGTAAAGCTGAGTTAATAAAATAAGATTACTAATCTGGAAGATAGTTGAAATAAAAACCCAGCGATGTAATAAATGTAAAGGAGAGTTAAATAAAAGTATAAGACGCAACGAGGGAATATTTGTCACCAAGGAAAGGAAAGATTAATAACCATCTTATTTTGAACACATAAGTCAGGGACTCCTCAACAGTGCGCATCCTGAAGTCCTATACTAGGACGAAACAGACATCCAGTGCTTCCAGGTTTTCAATAGTGATCTAACATTGATCGATTCATGATCTCAATCAAAAATCAATAATATCAACCTACTCTGATGACGCATTTTGCCTTCTTTTTTTGTAAAACATTTAAAATAGCTGTAATCAGTAGATTTTTATCAATCTTTATTTTTCACTTTATTGAATTAATAAATTGATGGGTAGTTCTCTAATTAACATCAAAAGAATTCGAAAGGTTTCCTAAAAAATTTCCTTTAGGTGATATGAAATCATTTGATAACATACTTAAAATGCTATTCATTTCTTTTAGTATGTAAGTTATTGTCGATAAAATAGAATTAATACATTTTATCTAATTATTGGTTAATCGATTCACAGCTCTACAGAAATGAAACTCAAACAACAGGATGCTCAAAAGCAAACATCATTAGTACAATCAACAAATAATTTTGCAGCAGTTGCTCCTGGTTTAATATCTACTCTGATAGTTGGTTATATATCAGATCGTTTTGGACGAAAAATTGCGTTAGGAATCCTCATAGCTGGAGAAGCTTCACAAGTGGTGGCTGTTGGTATGTTGTTTTTTATATAAGTCATTTTAGATCTAGTTTAAAAATACTCTTTAAAGGCTAAAAACAATGTTATACGATCTTGGTGTATTCTTATTAAGATTTACTTTAATGATAAAAGTTAAGTAAATAAATTAATATCATACAATACATCAGATATAGTAAAACATTGGTTTTGAGAAATGCATAGTAACCCTAAGAAAGTAATGTTTGGCGAAAAAATTTACAATGAATTTTAAATGTTCCTTAAGATACGAGGATATAATTACTTTGAAATTATCGGTAAAATGTTTATTTTCTCTGTTGTTTGAGTGTGAATTCGTGTTTATTAAACTTATTTATTGTGTTAGTATCAATATATGTATTCGAAGTATAAGTGAACAGTCTAGTTTTTCTTACTTACTTACTTACTTACGCCTGTTACTCCCAATGGAGCACAGGCCGTCAACCAGCATTCTTTAACCCACTCTGCCCTGAGCCTTCCTTTCTAATTCTATCCAATTTTTGTTCATTCTTCTCATGTCTGTCTCCATTTCTCGGCTCAATGTGTTCGTTGGTCTTCCTCTCCTCCTTCGACCTTGAGGATTCCAGGTGAGGGCTTGCCTTGTGACGCAGTTAAGTGCTTTCCTCAATGTGTGTTTTATCCACTTCCAACGCTTCTTCCTGATTTCTTCCTCCGCTGAAATCTCGTTTGTCCTCTCCCACAGTAGATTGTTGCTGATAGTGTCTGGCCAACGGATCCGAATTATTTTGTGTAGACAACTGTTAATAAACACCTGTATCTTCTAAATTCTAGTTTTTCTTAATTAAAGCTAAATCAATATGAATGAAATGGAACGTAAACACTAATAAATACGATTATGTGCATAACAAACGACAAATAGTAGATATATATTAATGAGAAAAGAAAAGATAGATGCCAGAAAAGAAACATTTTTTTTGAAAAAATTGTGGTTAACTCGATCAATACTAAACCTCATATATTTACGTTAATAACAGAGTTAACCAATTACAAGTTAGAACCATGCACTGTATTGAAAAATGAAATTTACGAATCAAACATTAATAAAGTAATATATGCATAGAACTTTATTAACAGATCATTTTATTAGGCAACCAATAAACTGATAATGGTATCTTTTTCAATCCTAATAATCACCAAATGGAAATGGAATTCCTATAGAAAAGAAGCAAGAGGGAGAACGTTTAACAAGTTGTGAAATCTTACAAATAACAAGTGATTTTTATACGGAATACAGAGAATTTTAGATTTAAGCTTAGTGGAGATGTGTATAAATATGGCGAGGTAATTTCTGATTGTCATTCGTTTTGTGCTTGTGTTTTGTCATTTGATTTATTCAATCTGATCTACATAACTTGTTTAATCCATTCGAATATGTTCAAAAATACCTTTCTTTGAATGTTCTGCACCATCTAAGGTTTCGCGTTACACTAACTGTATAAGTAAGACAAAATACTTTCAAATTAACATCACAATACTTTGAATTATGGATACATACATCATTATATAAGTGTTACTCTTTCATATTCACATAAAATCTATACACAGTACCGAATAACTAACTTGAATGATAACTGTTTATATTTAATATATTTTAGGAGAATAGTGAATATTAGATCTAGTCTACTTATTTTGCTTAGTCTTTCTTATAATTTACAAATCTCTACTGATATTCTCTACTGATAAGTGAGGTAATTTTTACTTGTTCAAGATTAATAATGATCGAAATTTTTTTATTTTCTCTATTTAACTTTCTAAATGTATCCTTATTCTTTGTACTGCACATTTATATATTATAAATGTATTTGTTTTTTATATGTACAGCTGTTGTAGTTTTCTTCCGTTTAACACCATGGGCATTGGTTGCATCAAATGTATTAGAAGGTTTAATTGGTGGTGGTTTACTATCAGCTATTGCTCAATTCTCCGTTTGTATTACAGATTTAACAAATTATGATCAACTTAAAAAATCTACATCTATTCCAAAATCTGTATATGAACGTCGACGTTGGATATTTCTAACACTTATTGATGGTTTAGCTTGTTTAAGTTTGGCAATTGCTAGTATGATTGCAGGTAAGCATCATACCGATCTCATTGATATACAATATTACTATTATATTTCTAGTTATGAATCTAATTATGCGTAAAATACATCCATTGGTATTAAATCAGACTTAGATAGCTGCTAATTTAATAATATAACTATTTCAAATCAAGTTTGTATTTTTTAGTTATTGGGTCGGTATTCAGTTGTTTGATAACAGCAAATAAATTATCAATTGATTTTGCCTAGCATTATTGTTTCATTTACATCCTTCTCTATAGCTCAGTTATGTAAAATCACAATTGGTCCTATGTAAGTGAAAGAACAAAATTAAACTTCAGGGTTTTACAAGGCTTCATCTTCTTATGATCAGTCTAATCTACTTGATTACATTAGCAGGAACAAGGATGTTACATTAATATTTTCGTTAAAGTAAAGAAATGCAGAATACCTAGCTGTAACATACGAAAATTAAAAGGTTAAATAGAAATCCACTCTGTATCCGATTTACCTTCAATAACCTTATATTACGTTTTCAAAATATCTTAGACGCATCAATAAGATTCATAGGAAAAAACATCTAGGCATCAATTACACTCGCCTCAGGATTTAAGTCGTAAAGAAACATGTGAATGTTAGTTGGATCATGATTCACTAAGCCAGTGAGTTATCAAAATGTTAATGATTGTTTTCTTTCAATAAGTGATTACAATAATGATGAAAATACGGCCAGACATGATGGAGTTATACCATAAATTTACTCGTTTATCAAACTTGAGAAATTCTTTTTAATATTTGAATCCGCGATCCCGCACACGAAGTTCAAACTCAGGATCTTCGGTCTGGCGCGCAAACGCCTAACCTCTAGGAGTCCCACATTAGGACAAAACGACCGTCCAGTGCTTCCAGCTTTCCCATAGTGGCCCAGCTTTAATCGATTCATGAACTTAACTATTAATTTATTACAATCTCCACAAAAACCCTCGATCTGATAATAAATCCTTTTTTACTTGTACTTACTAAAATCACTATACACGATCATTTTCTTTGGGCAGTATTTTAAATTAGTTACAACAAAACGTTATGACACAAAATGAACAGAAAATTCCAAATTGAATCATGTATACTTGAAAAATGCAAATAATATCCTGGTTTATACAAAATAATTCTTCATTAGTTTAATTTTAATGTCGTTTATCTACGTCAAATACCACTATAGAATTTGATAATAAGACATAATCTACTATGTGTAACGTACCTGAGAAGCATCATTGATAAACTAGGAGGATCGGATGCAGATGTAGAGGCGAGAATTGGCAAGCAAGGGAAGCATTTCTACAATTGAAGAACATATGGAAATCAAAACAAGTGTCAACCAATTTCATTCAAAGTGAGAATATTCAATACAAACGTCAAGACAGTCCTACTGTACAGAGCTGAAACGTGCAGAACTACTACATCCATCGTCAAGAAGGTACAATTATTTATAAACAGTTGTCTCCGCAAAATACTTAACATTCACTGGTTGGATACTATCAGCAACTAGCTTCCAGCTGAAGAGGAAATTAGGAAAAGACGTTGGAAGTGGATCGAACATACATTAAGGAAATCACCAAACTGCATCACGAGGAAAGCTCTAACTTGGAATCCTGAAGGGAAATGGAAAAGAGGAAGGCCAAAGAACAAATTATGCCGGGAAATAGTAGCAGATGTGAAAAGTATGAATGTTAACTGGAAAGAACTGGAAAGGATTGCTTGTAACGGAGTTGGATGGAGAATGCTTGTGGGCGGCTTATGCTCCTCCACGAGGGGTAACAGGCGTAAGTAAGTAAGTACAATGTGTAACCAATAAAGTATTTATTAAAAACAACTGTTTTAAATTATATTCGAATCATTTACATTACATAAATAAATAATGTTCTGATATTTATTTCATTCCTTTATAATTAAAAGGTTCATTAATTCATACATATGGCTTCAATACTACAATGATTGTTTGCATTCTAATCTATATCCCAGTTATCATTTTAATATTCTTTTTACCTGAAACAAATCATATCAACCAATTGAAATGTGATACTGAAATCAATGTATATAATCATCATGATAAACTAACAAAAAATGAGAATCATACAATGATGAAATTATCTTGTTGGCAAATATGTTGTCAAAAAATTAAACAAGTATTAATGGTAAATTAATAGTTAGATGGTAACTTTTGTTTTCACATGTTTTCTATACATATAAATTCTCTATTTGTCTGCTTTAATATATAGTTAACTATAAAGAGTAAAAGACTTTCTTATTAACTCGTTGGATGCTTGCTCAGTGGTCTAGAGATTAAGCGTTTGCTCAAAAAGTAAGGTCTTGGACTCAAGTCCCACATTCGTGATTGCGTACCGCGTACTGCCTATGAGCCTCATGGTAAGATGAAATAGCCTTCTAGTGCTTGTAGGTTTTTATTGGGGAGCTGATATTTATTTATCCAAGACTTCAATCAAATGTAAAATTAGGTTGACGATTAAAATCATTTATTGAACCTTGTAAATGATATCTCAGGATGAAACTGATGATTTCGCTTTACCCGAAATTATTTCTCATTATAGCTTAACAAAGAAGAAAATAGATCAGTTACATTTAATGTCCTGAAACATTGAGTCGATACAAGATAATGAGCTTTGATTGAAATGTTTAATTTAAATTTGAAAGTAATAAATATTGACTGTTCTGTTAGCATCAAAGTGAACAACGAAGAGGAGAGACTACCTCGATTACTAAAAATGAAAAACCTGGAAACACTGGACGGCCGTTTCGTCCCGTTGTGGGACTCCTTGGCAGTGTGCATCCGTGATCTCGCCTCGCGAGATTCGAGCCCAGGACCTATCAGTCTCGTGCGCGAGGGCTTAACCACAATAGGACGAAACGGCCATCCAGTGCTTCCATGTTTTCCATGGTAGTCTAGCTTCAATTTATTCATGATTTCAACTATATAAAAAATTACTAAAACCTCCACAAAACCCCCTCCTAATACTAAGAATTAATTATATGATCACAAGTTAAATAAATTAATTGTGTTTTTGTAAAGCTGTTAAAATATTATGTAACTCAGCCATTAACATTATATCATCAGCCTCAATGCAGTATCACTCACCAACTAAGTAAATTAATTATGTATTCCTTTATAAGTAAAGCCGTTTCGAAGAGATTAACAAGATGTTGGGATAAATTAAGAAAAGGACGTTCAGTTCATTGACCAAATGGTTGGAAGTTAACTGTTATAACTATGAAGCCTCAGATATGTAGTGAATTAAAAAACTAAGTATCTCTATTATTATTACCAATTATTAATGTAATACCAAAAACTGCAACATTCAGTTAACAAAATTCTTTACGGTTTCAACTATTCAACTGATTTTAAACGATTCCCATTATGCACACAGTGTAGTTTCATCAAATGTTATAAAATTAGCTATCATTTTCTGAAAGCTTATGCTTTATAAGAAACTACCTTTGTGCTTATATACAATAAATAACTGTAGCGGAATATGATTTTCTCCACAGCAATTATTATTTCATAATCTTTCAAGTAAAATACTTTCTGTCATCTTTTATTTTTAGACCGTAATATCTTCCAATCCAATTTTAATAATAATATTAGGAATTCTGTTTATTGTTTCTATATCGGCAATGGTAGATTCACCATTTGTTACGGTATACTTAATGAGTGAACCATTCTGGTGGAATTCAAAGAAGCTAGGATTAAGCAAGTAACTTATATTTGTTTGAATTGAATTTTTAAATTAATCTGTAGTGATTTCGTTTTATGTTTACTCATTAAATATTATCACTTTGATATTGGTTGACAGTTGTTTTGAGATTCATATGTTGTTCAACTGTAGGAATGCAGCCCTTGCTTTGTCAGTCCTTACTTTTACAACTGCGTTAGATCCTCCTTGTTCATCGATGATGTTGTCCAGGTACGTGGAAGTTTTCACCTCTTCCAGAGCTTCTCCATCAAGTGAGATTGGGTTATTGTTCTCCGTGTTGTGTTTGAGGATCTTGCTTTTTTCCTTGTGTATGTTGAGGCCCACTGATTCAGAGGCTACTGCTACACTAGTTGTCTTCATTCGCATTTGTTCATGTGTATGAGATAGGAGTTCTAAGTCATCTGTGAAGTTCAAATCCTTTAATTTGTTCTGAAATGTCCATTGTGTTCTGTGCCTTCCCTCAGATGTCGAGGTCTTCATATTTCAGTCTATCACCAGAAGAAAGAGAAAGAGGGGGAGTAAGCAGTCTCGCCTGACTCCGGACCTAAATTAGAATGCATCTATCAGCTGTCCTCCATGCACGACATTTCAGTGTAGTTCGTCGTATGCATTCTGGATGGTGTTGACGATCTACACCAACTACACCATAGTGTCGAAGAAGTTCCAACGATGTTCTCTTATCCACACTGTCAATTGCTCCGTCATAATCAAGTATGCTGATATATAGCGGGGTGCTTCATTCAATCGTTTGTCAAAGATGATCTATGGTGTCACGATTTGGCCTGTGCACGACCGACCTATACGGAATCCGGTCAGCTGACCTCAAAGTTGAGCGTCTACTGAGTCTTTCATCCGGTTCAGTAACACTCTGTTGAAAAACTTTCCTGGTACCGACAATAGTGTGATACCTCTGTAATTCTCACGTTTGCTCTGATCTACTTCCAGTGGTATCTCGATGAAATATCCTTCTTTCCAGTCTGTCAGTGGCACTTGTTCTTCCTCCTAAATCTTCCTGAATAGAACGCGAAGTATGTTCTTAGTTAATTCTATGTCTGACGTCAGTGTTTCAGCTGGTATATTGTCTGGTCCTGCTGCTTTCCCATTCTTGATTTGCTTGATGGCCATCCTGATTTCTTCAATCGTTGGTGGATTTTGTTAACTAACTGAACCACTAATTATAATCCAATATACTATTTCATGCTAACATAATTTCTTTTAGATAAGGCTTCTAGTATGACCCTAGTTCGAAATTTTTTATTTGTGAGCAGAAACACGTTTACCATTTACAACAATAAGAACTCTGACAAGGGAAATTATTAGTTTAATTTGTTTAATTATTAATTAATTAATAAGGGAATCACATTAAACTAATATTAGTTCTCTTCAGATTGTTTGGATTTAAAGTGTCAACTTACGTTTACCGAAATTAACATTAACCTAAGCTCCTATTCTCTAAATCAATAGCTTACTGGTTTCACCCTCGGCTTATTAATGAAGATATTTTATGTTAAACAAACAGCTCTGTATTTCTTTTTACAAATCTAAATGAAATATTTCTAAATATTATCTGAAGAAACAATAGGAAGCATATTTTGTTTGCAATTACTTTGCTTATTCTCTTTTGTTCATGAAAATCGAACGATGGTAAGGTATTTCACAATGAAAACATCATTTCGTTAAATTTCAGTGTTGACTTTTCAGAAAAATATTATGTTTCTGTTACATTGATGTATTGATTCTTTGACAAGAAGATATGAATTTATGAACGGTGACCTTTTCTTAGTTTATGGACAATACAATCAATGTTCATAAATAAACTGAAAATATGTATCTAAATTGCATTAACTCAATACCTATCTGTTTGCCTATTAATGTATTTTGAAATACAATAAATATATCTTATTGGATAGTACACAATTTTCTACTTGGTTTCTTCTTAGGTTTATAAACTGTAAACTTGAAAAAGTTCCCTGGTGTTTGGAAAAATTGAAAATAATAATAGCTAAAATGCTGATAAATAAACTTACTTTGTTAGACATCAATCAGAATTAGGTCTGATTATATCTAAGTTCATATGATTAAAATGATTTCTGAAATAACTTATTTATCAAGTATACATTTATGTATTCGGCTTTGATCAATAAATTACACGTGAAACCTAATGATAGAGATTGATGTCCAAAGTTGTTTTCGATGCAGCTCATACTAAGCAGCTACAATACTTATTATAACTGGCGGATATTAAGATCTGAAACCAATAAATTACGATATTACGACTGTTTTGTGAACATTTTAATTGTTTGTTAAAGTTGCGGAAACAAATAAGTAATTGAGTGAGACTGGTGACTTTGCTTAACTATAATTTAAGCAATAAGATGCTCAAAAATGTTGTAAATCAGCCTCCTAACATATATCTAGTAAGACTGGAACAATGAAATAATAATTCTCTATGTAGGCATTAGGATCAGGTAACCTTTAGCTTCACTGTAAAACCTCATTTGTGATAATTATTTGACATCATAGCAATGGATAATGAAAAATCAAGTTCGAGAATTGTGATGAACGAGAACACAAGTGAGGACAATGGAATGTATTTGAATACAAAATTACAGAACATCTTATTAAAACCTGAGAACCATACAGTAAATACTTGATTTTCAAAATGTCAACTAATCGTCCCAGACTTCGTTGTTCTTTCGTTTCCACACCAATCATTCTTTGTTCTCATTCTCTTTTCTTTGATCATGTTAACCTTCTGCCTCTAGACATTTCACTTTCTATTGATGATACATACTACTTATATCTGTCAACATCAGTAGCACACAGGACAAGAAAATAACTAACACTACTGAAAAAATATTATTAAACTATTATAAGAACGTAATGATTAAGAAGCGTACTTTATTTGTGATAAACAAGTAGGTTATTGTTGTTATTGTTATTTCATATAAATGGAATATTTCAATCATATAAAACATTTAATACCATGTCTCAATTTAAATCACGTAGGTTATGTCACTTGTTGAAAAATCTTTTTTTTATAGTTGAAATCATGAGTCAATT
>NC_031502.1:31655454-31788149 GCF_000237925.1 Schistosoma mansoni | reverse complement strand
TAGACCATCATGAAAAACTTGATGGTCTAGCTTCAATTGACTCATGATTTCAACTATATAAAATTACTAAAATCTTCACAAAACACCCATTCTGAAAAATCTTTGATTATTAAGTTTTTTTTCAAACTAAAGAATATAGTACCTTATGACAGAAATCATAACATCACGTATACCATAACAACAGTATACATATAGAAGAAAAATAGTACTGAACGAGGTAAATAATGTTGAATTCAAAGGACAGATATATTTATATGAGTATATTAATACATTAAATAGGAATAATATATTTGTAAAATCTCAGCGAATGAATTTGAAGTAAATCCAACGTTTCGCTAGGCAATTTGGTCCAAGCTTTTTTAAGGAAATATATTATTCCTATTTAATGTCTTACATCAACTCGGCGCCCAAATACTGTGAAACTATTCGCTTTAATTTAGACGAAAGTTCTTATATATTGAGTATAGTATTGATTGAAATGTTAATTACCATAAGTGAAAATAATAACTTAAAAATCCAAAACAGATGAACTTTGGAGGCTGTCTGTTAATGAAATTCATAAGAATTTTATTTATTGATTACTTTCATCTTCGTTTACCATCATTAAGGGAAAAAACCAAATAATGTACAGCTATTCATTATTCAATAAAGTTTAACTTACAAATATAGAATGATAAAATTACTAGAAAAGCTTAGGAACCATATCTAACATTCAATTAGAAGACTTATCAGTGGTGGTGGGGGAAACTAAAATGAATATTTCTTTGGAGCAACTAGAAGCCTATATGGTGCATCAAGAGAAGAGGTTTGAACAGTCTAAAATCAGAATCATGGAAGCTCTTATGTAGAAAATGTATCTATCCCAGAGAAACCCTGCTTCTGGCGAATTACAAATTCAAATTGTTTTTTTCCATAAATCATAATCTATGTAAAATATTAGACTGGTTTACATGTTCAAGCTTAAACTATTGAGTTTACTACAGTCATATTATTTTATCATTCAATATTCTCTATTTATTATTCCGAAATAGTGAGAAGTGGAAGCTGATGAAACTTAACTGTAGGTTAATTTCCTCTCCAACAAAATCATGAATAATTAACTAATGAAGAATTCAAGATTATAATTTCAAAATACTTTTGTTCAAGACTACAGAATTAACTTAAATATTCACTCATTTAGGCAACTAAATGATCGTTAATGCTTTATGTTGAGTTAAACTTTTCCCAGTGAACATTGTTTCTTACTACAGATATGTGAAACTCTGGAAAAATTGATGATTAACTTATCTAAACCTGATTCGTCCATTGGATTAACGTAAAATCACTCTATAATCAAAAAGAGAGTTAGGTTTTGCTGGGGTTTATGTAATCATTAAAAATAAATAGTTGGTACTGCAGCAAACGAGAACACAGATAGGAAAACCGATTGTATTTAAATACAAAATTACAAAACCTCTTGGTAAAATATGAGAACCACACACTGAATACTTCATTTGTCATTTACATTCTGTTTGATTCTTCCAGTCCAAAATTCTTTTTATTTTCATTTCTATTCTCTTTAAATTGATCTCCTTACCCTCCTGTTTCCATCTTTTCCACTTCCGACCGGTGTTAAATACTAGTTATTTTTGTCGACATAAATAGCATACACCACCGTACTAGTAGAATAGTTTGATCAGATTACCGTCATCAAATGCTAAGTTTTTTACGAGAAGTATAGATTGAGTATGTAATATCAATGATACCTTAATAATCATTGATTTATGTATTTACATTTATATTTTCTTGGTTTCAATTATTAAGATTATTTATGTATTCGTTTAAAAATTTCGATAATACACTAGTTTAGAATTCAAGCGTAGGTATTTTGCATATTTATTTTTCATATTTGTTGGTTGGTATGTTTATTATCTATCAAGTAACTGATACTTTCTTTCTTATAATAGATGTTACTCCTTCCAATTGATATATCTCATTATTTAGTAAGGTGTGTGTTTATGGAAACTGCTGATTAAAATAAATAATGAACGAATATTTATATAAAATGTACATTTGGATGAAGGGAATAAATCTGTAATAGGCTTACACTTTAATCAGTTATATGTCACTTTCATTAAACATTACAATGATATTTTTAACATGTTTTTATAAGTGTTCTGTACTATGGTACTTATTCTATTCCAATATTTCTATCTATCTATTCATTTAGTGGTATAACAGAAGCATGCTCAGCATTATTATCTATAATAATTGTAAATATACTAGCAAGAATTCAATTATCTCAATCAACACGTTTGAATAATAAAGACAATCATGAATCGACTGATGATAATGATGATAAACTGGCTGAAAATAAAATCAATTTTACGTTTCAAAAAACATTATTCAATTTACTTATATTTGCATTAAGTTTAATGTTATTAAATAGAATTTTAATGACAATAGCCTACTTATTCTCATCATTTACAGCTAATATGATTGTTTATATTGGTAAGTATTGTAATTTTATTGAATTAATGTATTTTTAATAGCTGAGTTAATTGAAGCTAGACCACTATGAAAAACCTGAAAGCCCTGGACGGCCGTTTCGTCCAATTGTGGGACTCCTTAGCAGTGCGCAACCACGATCACGCCTCGCGAGATTCCAATCCAGCACCTATCAGTCTCGCGCGCGAGCGCTTAACCTCTAGAACCACTGGACTGACATCCAACGGTGGTAATGTCTAACTTCAACCAATCCACGAAATTGAGCGACACATTCATCGTTGTCCTCAGTGAGTTATGATCTCACAACAGACCTGGTTGAACTCCACTGGTCACTGCTTCTCATTAGGACTCTAGGAAATACCTCTTGAAGCCAGTCACTAGTGGACATATGTTGATTAATATCAGAAGGGGTTTTTGTGGATATTATATTAATTTTAATAGTTGAGATCATGAATCAGTTGAAGCTAGACCACCATGGGAAACCTAGAAGTTAGACATTGATAGATTCATGATGTTGATTAACAATGCTTAGATAACTTGATAAAATTATTCACTAACACTCAATAGTTTTATGAAAATTTAATTAGTAGCTATATAGTCAAGGCTCAGTGCCAACTAAATAACTGTGAAATCATGCTAAATATCTTATGTATTATTACATTTACAGGCTTAGTTCCAAAACTAGCGAAGAATATTAATTTCCCTTTATTGCGTACACTGATCACCAATTGGAGTGGGACTCAGAGAAAAGGCAAGTTACATCTGTATGCATAATTTTCAAATGATTGTTACGTTTTCTGTAAACTTTTATTATCAAACATCATAAATAACAGATATAGACAAAATCAAACTCTAAAGAGTATTATCCAAGTTTCTTATTGTCATGATACATTTTATAACAATAATAAGCAACACTGGATCAAACAATTAGACAAAATTTCAATGAGCTATAGGTCTTTCAATATCCATGCAATCTTCTCAAAAACCATAAATATGTTCCCTACGTTAATGATATCTAATGATACCAATCAACTTATTTTGATACATTTTTTATGATACCCAAAGGTTCATAGTAAATTTCAAATAACTTTGTACTAACACTATAGGAGACCACTAAGTGATATCATTTTCTATTTTTAAAAAAATGCAACTCAGCTAATTTTCTGTGGATGAAGATAGCAGTAAACCAATTCACTGTCCTATCACCTATTTATTAGCTATGAAATAGTCAATGTTGCGATTAGAAATCTAAACTTATCATATTTTATTACAAGTACATATTTTAATAACATGGGAATAGGGATAAAGCTAGTGGGTGATGTGATCATGGATATGATAAACAAGAGTTAATAAAGATAATTAAGAAAAATAGGAAAAATGCTCTCTGACTTGATGATTTTGTAACAACCTTAAACTTGACCAGATTGCTTGCATGTCATTACTTTTTAAGTGTCATATGAGATATTGGTGAGACTATAATTTATGGACGACGTTTGAGCGATGCTAAAGTGACCTAGAGGAAGTCCACCTACTTATTAGGGTTAAATGAAGGTTTATGAAGCTGTATAAAGAATAAGAATTATGATTTACAGTTAATGAGTAGGGTTGGAAATTATATTTAGGGTTTTCATCATGAACTGACATCAGCTAAAATCACAAAACGCTATTTAGCCAAATAAATGAATGAATTTTGGGCCGAAATCCAGGTCCTGTTATCCTGAATCTGATTGGTTCGTACATAAATTTTAATCTCACTGAAATATTCAATTTAACGGAGACATTATGTCAAATCTGATCAACATACAAAGTGCTTTCAAACTGGAAAAATTATTGATCTATGATTTTAACAATTATTAATAATAATCATATTTATTATCCCTTGAAGGTTTAATTCTTTCATTCGCTTCCTTCATATCAAGAATCGGTCTATTAATTAGTGTAAGCGCTTTACCTTTGGTATATTCAGCTACTCTTTCATACTTTCCTGGTGCTGTATTTTTGGTATGCGCATCAATGCTATTTGTTGCAATATGTGCAGCAATGTAAGTAAAACTTCTATTTCTATTATTCTAACATTTTGTGATTGAGGAAAGAAATCATGATTTCACACTTCATAGTCTTAAACACAGAAATTTTAAATTTATTCACTTAATGATACTCCCTATTCAGTTGGAATAATGATTCGATGATGAGTATCTAATAAAGTGTCGTTTAATAGTTCTACCTCAGTAAATTCCTCGTGTAAAGACAGGGAAAAACTTACAAACAAGATGAACTTCAAATATTATCCCCTTTTAATAAAAAATCTAGTACAGTGAGTATTTCGTAGTAAAAAATGTATTAGATGAAAATCAACCGAAAAATATTTGAGGACATGTCCAATTAGTTGTTTAGGGGAAGCTTTGGAATTATATGTATCATATCGAAGACATGATGATAGATTTATTCATAATCAAATTATAGTATTTTAAAGATTACTAATATGTTGATTCGAAGTATATTGAAGCATTTGAAAATTAATCTATAATTAAATGATTACCGATAAATAAACTGTAATTATTAGGCTTTAATCTAGAAGCATTGCAGCTGGTCTAAAAGCGTTCGACCACTTGTGCTTTTTGGACAATAACTGATCTCTCAAATATTGGTAGAAATTCCCGTCTGCTGCTTCGATAAATGACACATACCGTTGGAAGCTATAATACATTGTAAAGCATATTTCGATTTACCTTTCCACATTTCTTGTTAGCATAAGACGGTAGAACATTTGAAGAAGATCAGATCGTAGCCTCTACGAATACGATGAATGGGTTAATTCTAAAGAAAGGAAAGCTTACCCTCTTGATGACATTTCGAAGCAGGTGCACGCGGCACAAAAGGTGGTGTGAATTGGGATACACCTGCGTTATGGCAGCAGCTATAGCAGGTGAATCATCGGTAACATTACCGATAACCTCTCTATTGTTACTCATTTGGCGGAAGAACGAGAGGAAACTGGACAGCAAAGTCGATGTTTCGCGACTTATAAATGCAATACAAACAGGTATTGCCATGAAATTCATATCCAGAGCCACCACGTGATACAGAAACATATTTTCATTATTGGTTTTGTATGTCCCATCAAAACCAACAACATCTAAAAACCTATTGCACAGATTAATCTGGTCTGCTGTAGCGAAGAAGAAGTACAACAGACTATGATCTGCATCCAATTGATAATCACAAAGGCCACCAAGTGACGTTATGTGATTTTTCAATTTACCGTAGTCACCTACAGTTAATAGTATAAATATGCACATTGCTTACCAGGAAGGTTGGCCTGTGAGAACACTTTGTGACGCAGATTGAAAACATCTTAAGCAGTAAGACGTTTCCCATAGGATTGGTACGTGTAGTGTATCACATTGAATGCTGATGTTCCAGTTATCAACAGTGGCTTCACTGTTTCCAATTCCGCCGCCGTTAATTGGCGCATCCATGTGTTACAGTCGTACCTCAGGGAATTGCACTCGTGATTGTGATGCACATTCCCACGAACAACAGTCCAATAACCTTCAAGAAACTTACAAAAGATGAAGGCCGGACATTGTGTGTCCATTGAAGTCCTCAATGAACAATATAATAACACTAATCAAATTACCTCCTTCGTCTAATCGGCTGCGAAGAACCGCTTGGTGTTTTATAGTTCTTTCTCCAACATACAAATTTAATATACGGCTTCCGATCTCCATGGAACTGAGAATCTCTCACCGCATAATGGCAGTACGTTGCTATTTTATAAGTTCTAATGGCGCTCTTTAACGCTTCCAGTGATGGAAACGCTACCAGATACAATGTATTCAAAAATACATTTTCCGTTTCTGTGACTACGTGAGGAACAACAGAGCCTCTAATTTGCACGTTACTGACGTCCATATTGTGAAGAAAATTATCTATATCCATAAGTACAGAGCTTTTATACGAATTTCAAGAATTACATAACCAATTATAACGCATTTACAACTAGGAATTTCATTGGACGAAACGGATTGAAAAAAATTGGAAAATGGGATGAAAATTTTTTGATTAAGGGGGACAAAAAAAATTTATTAAAAAAAATCGACGTGATCCTAATGTTATTCTAACATATATACAGATTCAAGTTAACATTCTATATGAGTCATATCAACATTAACAATTTTATTCTATTTGGTTTGACAATCCTAAATTTACATGCTTTCAACTATGTACTCTGCCTTTATCCTGGTCATTTTTTTGATTTATTAATTTGGATATATAATTGTAGAACCTGAGGAGAATTTATCTAAAAGAATATTCTTCGTTCAAACATTAGCATTTATATTTCGTTGTTCATAAACTTCACCCCATCGCACAAGCAAGTGGCTATCAGGATTCAGTGGCCGAGTGGATAACGCGATGGCGTTTGAAGCGAGGGTACTGGGTTCGAGTCCCAGAGTGAACATCAACTCTGAGATGCAGGTACATCCAGCTGACGAGTCCCAAATAGGACGAAACACGCGTCCTGGATTCCACTGCTAGCCACTATCCATCTTTGCTTAAGTAGAGTATCAAAATGGCCAAAATCTAGAGTATCTAAGAGAAAAATGTGAAGTTATCTAATTAAGTACATTAATCAAAAGACATCTACTCCAATTAGTCTAATTTACAAGTCGATTATTTAACTTAAAAATAGAATCAAATATAAATGTACTAACTTTTGAGTTACCCATAAAAATTCATTATTGTAATTTGATTCAATTGTTGTTTTTCATTTAAAATTGATTTTAGTTCATTCCCATTTCTGGTGAAATACAAAAACATGAAGAACGTGAGGGTATAAAAAAAAGAATTAAAAATAAAAATTACTAGTTGTTTTACGAATTATGAAAGTCGTCAACATTCATTTACTTCCCTTTTATACATTATTGTATATTCAAAAGATGATATCCTAGTGTATATTTTTTTTATACTAAAAGGTATGAACCCATTTCATTATTTGATAGATTATATTATTGAAATTTCTCTAAATTAGCTTAATAATTGCACATACATATACTAAGGTTAATTGAAGCCTTAGCCATACGAAAATTCAAACCCCCTTTGTGCATTCAAAAATAGTTTGTTCTCACCTTAAACCTACCCTGGTAATATTAACTTATTATGCGGAGTGATTAGGTTTCGAATTGTTTTCACATTATTATTATCCTTGTCTACTCTTACCCCCGTCCCACATTTCCAGTCGAGTTGACCTTTTATTTCTATACATTGATGTTCTTAACAAGTATATGTGTGATCAGATTGTTCGAAATGTATTGCGCGTATACATCACATACTTCTGATAATCTTCGTCTTCTTACTACACTGTATCGAAATTTATCAAAGGGACTAATTGCTTTACATTGTTTGAATGAATGAAATGTTTAAAACTATGAATAATGATGTAAGAACCCTTCAAAATATATGTGTTTTTTTTTAATTTATTGTATTGCTGATCAAAAAAATAAGCGGTCATTTTGATAAACATGAATGATTGAAAGCGTGAGTCAATTAAAGCTAAACCACCAGGGAAAATCTGGAAGTACTGGACGGCCGTCTCGTCCTACTGTGGGACTACTCAGCAGTGAGCATCCTTGATCCCGCACTCGCGACATTCGAACCCAGGACCTACCAGTCTCGCGCCAGAGCACTTAACCCATAGACTACTGAGCCGGCATCTGATGGTGTTTATGTCTAACTCTAACCAATCCACGAAATTGAGCAACCGTTCACCAATTGTCTTCAGTGAGTTCCTATCTCACAACAGACGTGGTTTGAACTCCACTGATCACTGCTTATCACTAGAACTCCTGGATTTACCTCTCGAAGTCAGTCACTAGTGAGCATATGATTATTATTATCAGAAACATGAATAAATTGTCAATATGACAGTGAAATGCATTCATTATCATGAGTTGTAGTTTATTGATGTATCTGGATGAATTACGGTTAATACTATGGAGATTATAAATGTGAAAATAATAGAATCATGACACTTTATGAAAACATCTTATGAGTAGTATATAATTAGTCAAATAAATGATACTATTCTAACTGGTTAATATAACCAAAAAATTTAAACTAGATATTGGTATTTATTTACTTTAATAGAAAAAAGAATCATTTTGTTCAGTTTTCAAATACTTTTTGCTGTGTATCAGAACTCATTATTCCACTTGCAATCTTATTCTGTTGTCAGCCCAATATGTATTTTATTAGTCATACGTTTTAGTTAAGCTTATTATTTTAAGTAGTTATAGAAATCTGTTCAAGTTTAATAAAACAGAAGTACTGTAGACAGTATAAGGTTAAGACTGTAAGTCAAATGCCTTCCTTTAACCTAGTTTACATATTATATTTAAGAAATTTGTGCTTTTGATAGTCCTGGAACGCAAATTTAGGTTGGGTTATAAATATTTGAAATATTATTGATTACTAAAAACTATAATAATAGTTGAAGTAAAATATGTCAATAGTAACGTGTTTCGTTAAAGTGATTCTTTGTTCAATTAAAAGTAGTTCGTCGATCAATGAAACAAATCGTTAGATTGTGAGAATCATATTCACATGGATGGATCAAACAAAAGTAAGATTATCAGAAGGATGTTATGTGGAGATTATAGTAATTTGGTATAGTTGAAATCATGAGTCAATTGAAGCTAGACCACCATGGAAAACCTGGAAGCACTGGACGGCCGTTTCGTCCTATTTTGGAACTCCTCAACAGTGCGCATCCGCGATCTCGCCTCCAAAAATTCGAACCCAGCACCTATCAGTCTCGCGCGCGAGTGCTTAACAACTAGACTACTTAGCCGGCATCCAACGGTACTAATCTCTAAATTCAACCAAATTACGAGGTTGAGCAACCATTCACCAATGTCTTCAGTGAGTTGATATCTCCCAATAGACCTAGTTGAACTCCACTGGTTACTACTTCACACTAGAACTCCAGGAAATACCTCTTGATGCCAGTCACTAGTGAGCATATGATTAATTCAATAAATGATAAGTTATATTTATAACGTATTACAACTGAGTAAATTATACAGAAGATAAAAATCGGAGACTTTTAAAATTATAAAGTAATCTGTGAACCAAAAAAGTTTCCTGAATGAAGTCAGCCTACTCTCAAATAAATGAATCTTAAACTCTAAATACGACTAACATTCAATAATTTAAACTAATAGTAAAACATCTTATTATTAATTATGTTGCTCTTTTGAACCATCTGCCCACTAATATCCACAAAAACATTTGGAACTCGAAAATTACAAAATAACTGTCGTAATTTTATAATGGACATCCTAGGAACATTACCGACACATATGGTGCGATCATTTAAAATAGATAGCGACTGACATTGTCGATAATACTCCTTTGGTTTGTGAGATGTGACACGTGGAGGCAAATCATCTTGGATAAATTTAATTCGTTGTTGTAAAATTGGTTCACAATGAGCATGATCAGCAACTTGTTCAGCCGTCACTGGATGAATCTGTGTTGAATTCACCAATATTATGTTCACACTTCGTCAACTGATATAAAAGCAACGATAGCATTATATTCAGATTTATCATGAAGATGTACTGTATCAGCGGAATCAGATTCAAAAATATTCTGAGAACATATTGAATCGGAGGCATTTTATCTCTCTTTTGACATCGGATTACTTGTTGTTTCCCCATTAAGATACACTTAAGAACTATTGAAACCTTGGGATACTTTTTATTTTATAGTGTGGCTGACATTAAATTATGTCAAATAAACTAAACTACTTATTAATAAACAGTACAATCCCAAAGAAAATATATGTAAATACCTCTGATTCCGAAGATGATGAGGATATAAAGAAACATTGATTTAGTAGTTAATTTATTACAACAACTGAAAAACAATAACAATGACGATAAAAAACCTTAAATTCAGTTGCAATAACACAGATTGTTGTGCTTAGTATTGATTAGTTAAATTGGAAGATGACTTCTGGCATGATATCTACATGATAACTAATTAATATCAAACAGTAATGGATGATTGTTGTATACTAGTATGAGATACACTGGTAGTGCATAACTTTATTTTTAATCCTAATTGAGTACAGATTATTCCAACCTCTTATGAAAGAAAATAACTTCAAATCACTGATTTCGATTCATGCAGCTCATATACTTAAATTCAATCGATTTAAAATATTGAGTGGTGATTGCTCTATTTCAATGTCGAAATAGTGGAACACTACCAGTCATCAGCTCCCAGTATATCTGCAAGAATTCTCAATCACCGAATGGAATATGATAGATCATACTAAATTATCCTAGATTATCGAAAATTTACATAGAACGTAATTCATTTAAAAAGCAAACTTAGAGTGAGGCAACTTCATTTTTCGAAAACTTGGTTCTGAATATTGGATGGCACTAGTAAATCTAAAAGATGATTTATTTAGCACCCTAAATGAAACATTTAGATTTAGTTTAATTCGTTGATTCCATAAAAGATCACGTCCTAGTTAAACGAATTTCTATTTCTAGTTTACAGTATAATCACTCTCAAATGTAAAAACTATAAAACGGAGCTGGAAAGATTCCACTCTACTTTTAACCTTAGTCCTAACACTGCTCAAAATAAAAGCATAGTTTTCTATAAGTGGTTAAGTAGACACTACGCAGAATACGTAATTTCTTAAAAGATTACCTAGCGTACAACTTAAAAGTCACTGAGACTTGGAAGTCTGCATTCAGACTACTTCTGAGAAAAACAGAACGTATGAATACTTGAGTTCCAAGTCTGATATTGTATGAAAATTAGATAGCACTTTGCCATTGCTGTTGAAGTCGGACCTGGTAAATAGAATCGATTCACTTGTAACTGCAAAAAGTTCTGGATTCCATTTTGAGAACCAAAAAGTGACTTTGTTTAGCTTCATACTAATATGGTTTTCCATATGGCTAAATTCAGAAAACTTTTACCCATTCTCAAACAGTTTAAGACATCGTTTATATAAGCTATAAAGATCAAAGGGCCTAAAACACTATCTTTTTCACATCACTTGTAATCAGAGGAATCTTATAAGATCGAGTTTCTTAACTGTTTGATATCAATGACCGACAAAAGAATTAAGGTACCCAGACAAGGAATTGCTGATCCCATATAATGTGTTGATGATAATTAATCGTGTCGACTACCTCGGAAATACCAAAATTATACCACTGAGATCAGACGCCTAAGCTTACGTTCAGTAGAGACTAAGTTACAAAAGCCAAAGTAACAGCTCATGAAAGAACTTGTTTTATTGAGTATAAATTTCAAATTTTTGAACTAGTGTTATTTGCTGAAAACTCTTGATAATGGTTATTTGTGATACTGAAGAGAAATCATGCAACTTACAGTAACTTTTCTAAATGCATCTTATTTTACTGTGACACTTAACTGGTATGAATAAACCATTAAGGTTAGTGGTCCTGTAGGTTTCACAGGTGCATTGGAATATACGCACAAGGTAAGAGTACGTCTAGTATACCTACGAGACTATAGTTGGACTGTTATTAATGGGAATAGCATAGAGAATTATTTCTCGACCACTGCTTGTAAGGAAATCGGAACAATATCTTGAAATCAAACTACGTTGATAATGTTAACATTTCCTGGTAGGGTATGAACTCACTATGACCAATAGTAGAATGTCGCTTAGAGTTGTTCATCAATTCCAAAATAGTGAAAGTTTTCTGCTATACCTATGGCATCAAGATTTAAAACAGGAACATACATAAACGTATTAATAGTAGGATCCACAGTTGTCAAGGTGTCTTGAGCTCTGTGCACACAACCAAAGAGTAGACTGTAGCTAGAGGCGAAAACTAAAATCTGAATCGATTCTGGTACGCTACTGAGGACAGTCTTTAACCTTATTACCTGTTAGACAACCCGGGGTGCATATCAAACAGTCACACACATGTTTCCTTTCTCTTAATAACGATATATTAGGTTGTTCTGAATATTTAATCCTAACCAGTGAATTACATTATAAGCAATAACAGTTATTCAGTATCAGGTATGACAGCACTTTATTATTATTATTTACTCTAACTGTATTAAGGTAAACTTTTTCAGAGTAGAAACCTCTAACCATGAAAAGAACATTATGATGACAATACATTCCAGTGTTAATATCCAAACTAGGACTCCAATGAGCTGTTTACTTAATGATTAAAACTAAAGATACTGTGTTCGAGTCTCAATATGAATATCAACACCAAGATGCAAGTATATTCAGCTGATGAGTTCTAAATATGGTCAAACGTTAGTCCTGGATTCCATTTCTAGTTCCTATCTGACTTTGATAAAAAAAATGAAACTAAACTGCGATATCAAGGCAACTGACTCACGACGTAAGTATGTCAATAGAAACTGATCAACTATTATCTCCAGTAAGTAATATGTAAGTCTTTGTATATCTTATTATATAATTTACATGGATATGCTATAGATAAATCCCAGGATTCATACAATGTGTCACAATCATTCGGTAGGAAAAATTATCTTAAAACCAAACAACTTCTCACAAACGCCTAATACGATAATAATCTATTTTAAATGTTTACTTTTTAAGATATATTAAAAATTAGTGACCTATGTAGTCAGTTATATATGGGGTTGAGTGGATATGTTTCGATGAGATCATGCTATGTAACAAAATCATAATTAAAGCTAGAAAAAGTAGATCAATTATTCGAAATGATATTTTGTTAGAAGTCAATGTTTTTAATCTCTACAATGCTCAAGAGTTTCAAACTAAAACTGAATAACAATGTTTTCAGTCCTCTAATTATTAGAGTAACTTTTTTTAAAATAGATCAATTTTCTTTTCTGAATACATGGTTATTTGCCTCGAAATGCCCTGGTACGGCCGAGAGTGAGGAGAGTCCGCTCTCCCTCTCGAAATGCTCTCACATGACCGCGCGTATATAGCCTCTACCAGGAAGGTCCTACTCACTGCCTTCTCGTGACTGGGGTGTTTACAAAGTTGACAGGACGAAAAGCGAATGTCCGGCCCTTTAACCGTGTTGTTGGACACAGATAGTCCACCTAGGGGAGTTGGAAAACCCTGATTCCAAACCAATGGTGAACATGGGCTCCAGTATCCTGAAGGAACAAATGGCGTATGAATCAATCGTTGGTCAACGGCTACCATGGGACTGCATCTCCTCACGATGCTCCACTGCCTTATGGATCAGATCTTTAGGTCAAACGCTCCGAGTGTGGCCCCCTAAGAAAACTACCTGCTTCAGTCTGGGCACCTGGGCAGTATCACAGCCCTCACACAAATCAAATGAGATTTGTGAGGCGCATATTTATCTTGTGCTTCCTTGTACCAATATTTATGTGTTTAAATAAATAAATACATGGTGATCTATTGTAGGAACATAACAAATGTTTTGAAAATATAAATGATTTATTATAAGTAAATAAATAAATAAATGAGTTGATTATATATTTTTTGAATAAAATCTGGATTCCTGTCCCCTTCTTTTTCCTCTTCAATAAAATAATAGATGATATTAACAATAATTAACTGGTTACGATTCCAATGATAATGTGTTTGGAGCATATATAGGTAAAATTCTAAAAATATGAAATACAAATCAGGATGAAAATATAACCATGATCGAGTAGGCGCTTATTGGATATATAGAACGAAAATAGGTATTAGTTACTGCGATGAAGTGTTAATTCGGTAGTTCATGCATTTAACTTTTAATAAATAAAATGTATATTTGTATACCGTTTCCCAGTCAGTACTGATTTATGATCACCACTCCTCTCGGATATATATATTAGTGTGATTTAAACCAACCTAAATGTAAGGAATAAATACTAAGTCATTCTTAGTGAACGTTTGATGTTAACAGTATAAGCAGAGAATAGTTAATCAACCAATTAAATCTATTATTCGATTTCCTCAATAATGAAACCAACATGTAATTATTAAAGACGAAAATTTGTAAAGAATTAGAAGTATTACAAGTATTTATGAATAAATATAGTGGTAGTTTTCTAAAGAAATATGATAAGATTTCGAAAAATAATTTGTTTATTCAATGGCAAATGAGATTTCTCATTAGGACAGTAAAACGATGAATAAAGAGAAAACACATTTCTTTTAAATTAGGTTTTCAACGTAGCTCATCATGGAGGAGAATAGACCACTCACCAGGATTCTACATCCAACTCTGTTCCAAGCAACCCTTTACAGTTGCTATTCATCCTTTTTCATGTCTGCTCCCAATTCCCGACACAGTGTGTTCTCTAGTCTCCCTCTTTTCCGTTTCCCTTCACGATTCCAAGTTAGAGCGTGCTTCTCGATGTAGTTTGGTGATTTCCTCAGTATGTGTCCTATCCACTTCCAACGTCTTTTCCTAATTTTCTCTTCAGATGGAAGTTGGTTTGTCGTCTCGCACAGTAGGCTGTCGCTGATGGTATCTGGTCAACGAACATTGAGTATCTTACGTAGACAAGTGTTTATAAATTATTGTACCTTCTTGATGATGGTTGAGGTAGTTCTCCACGTTTCAGCTCCGTACAGTAGGACTGTCTTCACGTTAGTATTGAAGATTCTCGCTTTGATAGTGGTTGACAGTTGTTATGAGTTCTATATGTTTTTCAATTGTAGGAATGTTGCCCTTGCTTTGCCAATCCTCGCCTTTACGGCTACATCCGAACCCGCAAGTTCATTCATGATGCTACCCAGATAAGTGAAACTTTCCACCTCTTCCAGAGTTTCTCCATCAAGTATGATTGTGTTGGTGTTCTCCGTGTTGTATTTGATGATTTTGCTGACTGGTATATTTTATCATTTATATGTTAGTTTAGAGATATGATGGAAAATCAAATGAAAACAAGTAGTTCCTCTATCTACAAAAGAAATACGGTAATCATGTTTCTTTAATATAATTTTAGGTCTAGTATAAATTTTAAAAGCTTACTATATATCGAACAAATAAACTTTTTACTTCCCATCATATTCCATTTATTAATTACAGAATAATATAAATTATTCATGACTATGTTGCATGTTATTTAATTACAAAGAGGATAGATTAGTTCACGAAAGTAGATTATATCAAAAGTATGTGGTTGTTTACCAACTGTAAATCGGCTGTCTACCAAGTTATGTCTTCTAAAACGTTTATCTAGGTTATTTATTCAATAATTGAGAACCAGATGTACTACACTAACTATTTGACTGAAAAACGTTATATGACATCCTTTTCAGCATTCGATTCGGTATACTAGACGGCTGTGAAATAACAAACAGACCATATTATCACGTGTAACAGAGAATTTTGAAACATTGATGAAATTTAAGAAGTCATTATAATGTACAATTTTAAAATGTAAAACAAACTGTTCTTTTCCTTGTACGACACTTACAAGACTATTAAAGCTTCCAAAATTGTAAAAGAGGAGCAAACAAAAAATACCGATCCTTTGAAAGTGCTAACTGTCGAAGCGTATATAACTGGGAGAGCTACAAGACTAATTAATACCCCAAGGCGTTCCATTACTGCAATAACAGACATTACCATACCTAAAGTCAATGTTAAGAAAATTAAACAGAAGTGAATAAATTTTAAAAAAAATTAAATTTTTTGCGAACAGAAGATTAAATATCCTGAAAACATTAAATACATAACTGACAACTATATCGTATGATCCATTGAAAAAGGTTACAGTTATTAAACTAATTTCTGAACTTCAACTTACCCTGTGAACTGAAAACAATAAACAACTTAACCTTTAAAAGCTCAGTTTGTTTCTTATGAAGACTGAAACACGGCAATTTTGTGGTAATACTGAGTGTCCAGTAAATTAGATATCTATAGTTTAAACAATTCCTAAACAAATGCTTATTACACTACTAACAATTATCTGGTTCTTCAATGTTCCACGGGCAGCCATATTCTACCGAATTTACTTCAACTTGTATCATAATGGCTATATCAAAGTAATGTGCACAGGATGCACATATGTCAACAAAGGTTGATCAAAGCTCAACAACGGGAATAGTCAAACCATTTCAAATTGCATTATTGATAGAAGCCTTTTCAATGTGACGATCACAGATATCCATGACTTGTAGTAAAAATAAATTCTTAATACCATAACAAAATCCGATTAATCTTATCATCTCATAAAATTGAAGCATGGGAAGAGATTAGTAGCGTCCCATTAAGTGCCTGTGATATTCTCGTATGACAATCAAGAATACATACATTGAAGTATGGGATTTTTCATTACAAGACAAAGCAGCGAACGAGTGCTACAAGTTAAAATCCCAGGGAAATTCTCCTGCAAGATAGCACACTCGATTTAATTAAAAAACTAAATTTTGTTGAGAAAAGAGGCGATTTATTTGACTAGAACTTGTCTTACATTGTTTTATATTACTGCATTGTATTGTGAGTCAAGCTCATGAGTTGAGGCTACTCAATCACCTCATAAAAGTATCATCATATATAGGTTTGAATGCTCATGTGGTAGTATAGATACAACACACGTAGACTTAAATGAACATTGAAAACAAACTTACGATCCATAAGTTTATGTTTTGTAAAACTATATTTTCATTTTCAAAACAACCATTTTAATGAAGTTTTGTTCTCTGAGGTGAACAAGAACAAAGTACACATAGTTTGACGAAATAAACCATAATAATTCATCAGGAGAAACTAATCGATTAAAACAAATAAAACATACAATCGATATATAATCATCACCTTGTTTAGAGACTTCTGTCCATTTCGATATCACAGTTCGAAGTATGGATATTTGAAAACCTTTGACAAATCTTGGAATTGTAGCTGTATAATAAAAGTAAAAAAAGAGGAACAAGCTTAAAATAGAAAGAGTATTCGAAAAGATCATAAACAACAAAACAGGGAAGAGAGCATGATGGTAAAGAATAGTGGTGATGTATTTGCATCTCAGTATTACCGTTTACTCAGAGACTCGAACCCAGTACTTTTACCTCAAACGTTCAACGTGTTATCCCCTGAGCCACTTATAGCTAATAACTACATCAATCGACATTATATTGATTTCATTAGTAGCGAGAGTTTGGGTTACTGCGCTGTTGATAATCATAATTGAATTCTTATCAACGGGTGTAACCAACTAACGACGAAACACATGTCCTGGATACCAATGCTAGCGATAACTCATCTATCTGATAAAAATTGTGATGAAATAAGTCTCGAGACAATCCATACAGAATGCACATTAACCAATAAAGACTGATCAAATTCAGTTTGAAAGATCAACAATGGGATTATTGAAAGCCTTTCTAATATTAATGACAAAAAATGTGTTTTTCTCAAATTTACATATAACATGAAAATGAGCGGTAAGCTAGCATAAGATTACCTAGATATTTTTCTAAATACATTTGAATTATCCAATATATGTAGTCAATAAATCTATAGTACATATAAGCGAAAACATGAAAAAAGCAATTTAATTAATGTATTAAGGAACGAAGATCCACGAGTCCAGACTATAATTACAGTTTTTGTAAGTTTTCGTAAATAATATTGATTGAAACACTTATACTTTCTAGTTAAGAGTATTCAGGACCAGATTAATCAACGTTTATTTAGTATATACGTTTGTCAATTGGATACAAATATCATGATTACTGACAACAAGAAAATGTGAACCATTTTAGTTATGAATACACAATATGTTGATTGAACACATGGTGATTATTAAAAACATTTTTCACTGGTATATGTAATACTGACTGCATGCCTTTATATGTTTACACATTTACGGTGTACTTATAAGTACTTGTGTGCTATATTTTTTAACAAAGGACAGTGAGTTTATTAGATCTAGTACAATTCAACAAACACATTAACCAACTACTGAATACTAAATAATGCTAACTAAACTAGCATTAATATTGGAATTACAGTTGTAAGTCAGTAGTCGTCTTAGATAGAATGCTTTAGTCATGTTTTTACAGCAATAAAAACTCACATATCATCATACAGTTCAAAGCAATAAAAGTGAATAGTGATTAATTAATCCATGAATATCAGGTCATTTATAGAATAATCCTACTGTGGTGTGGTCTACTTATATCCATATAAGTAGTATATGGTGTTGGTCAGACATAGAATGTATTTTAGCAGAAGACCGATGAGGAAAGAACTGAAACGAAGCGCAATCGGTAGGAAAATGCACGAACAATGAAATTAGAGAAGAAACAGTGAAGATCGAGACTATTGGTTGTTAATTTGCAAATTAACTGTCCATTGTATGGTTTTCAGAATTTACTCAGATAGTTTGTAATTTTTACTTAAATACATTCGATTGTCCCCAGTCGTGTTCTGTTCCCTACACCACGACTAACTACTAACGAGAAAACATCTTAGGATATACGAAAGATGTTTATTTATTTAAACACATAAATATTGGTACAAGGAAGCACAAGATAAATATGCGCCTCACAAATCTCATTTGATTGGTGTGAGGGCTGTGATACTGCCCAGGTGCCCAGACTGAAGCAGGTAGTTTTCTTAGGGGGCCACACCCGGAGCCTTTGACCTGAAGGTCTAGTCCACAAGGTAGTGGAGCATCCTGAGGAGATGCAGTCCCATGGTAGCCGTTGACCAACGATTGATTCATACGCCATTTGTTCCTTCAGGATACTGGAGCCCATGTTCACCATTGGTTTGGAATCAGGGTTTTCCAACTCCCCTAGGTGGACTATGTGTCCAACAACACGGTTAAAGGGCCGGACATTCGCTTTTCGTTCTCTCAATTTCGTGAACAACACCCCCGCCACGAGAAGGCAGTGAGTAGGACTTCCTTGGCAGAGGCTATATACGCGCGGTCATGTGAGAGCATTTCGAGAGGGAGAGCGGACTCTCCCCACTCTCGGCCGTATCAAGGCCTTTGGGGACGATAAATGGATTAAACTTATGTGATTTATATTTTTTTCAAATTAAGCATTGAAAGTAATGGTAACG
Organism: Schistosoma mansoni; assembly: GCF_000237925.1. Taxonomy (NCBI): domain Eukaryota; kingdom Metazoa; phylum Platyhelminthes; class Trematoda; order Strigeidida; family Schistosomatidae; genus Schistosoma; species Schistosoma mansoni. The sequence continues at coordinate 31,768,593 of NC_031502.1, read as the reverse complement.
TAAATAGATATCCGATAAAAAAGACCATACCGCAATAAACCAGAATATTTGCTGTTGGAACAGTGAATGTAGAAGCTATGCCCATAATGATTTGATGAATAGAAAAAATTATAAATCCAAAAAATACCAACATAATGAGAAGAATTTGATCCACAGATTTTAAACGACTAAATAATGTTGTATTCATTCTATTTGATATTGATGCTACTTCGACATGATTAGTTGGTTGATGTTTATGAAACTTGACCATCATACTGACACATAATATAGACACGAATGTGCAGCATACGTCTCTTAAACCTCTGAACAAAAAAAGATAGAACATACTTTGATGTATAAGTTAAAATACAAGTGTAACGATCAATATAATAATACTCAGAAAGATTAAAGATTCATATTCGCTGGTAAACAGTAAAAATTCCTTTGGCTAAAATTCTCTGTTTATTCAGCAAAAGTGAACCATAATGTCCATAAAACATCAAATTCTTCTGTAATTCATAATTATTTATTTATCTAAACACAAGCGTTGGTACAAAAAGGCATTAGAGTATATATGTGCCACACGAAATCCATGGGGAGGTGGACTGAGATACTTGCTTGGTCGCTCGAACCGAAAGGGGCAGTTTTCTTGGGTAACCACTCACAGAGCCTTTGACCTAAATGCAGTGAAACAACATTAGGAAATGAGATCTCATGGTGGACGAAAACCAATAACAGGTTCAAACCCTATTTGTTTCCTTGGGATTAAGATATCTATGAGCACCATTGGTTTGAAATCAGAGTTTTCCTACTTCTCTAGGTGGATATCCCGTTCGCACCAACTCGGTCGCAACGCCAGACATTCGCTTTTAGTTTTCCAAACTTCGTAAAAAACAACCCTGCCGCAAGAAGGCAGCGATTAAGAACGGCATCCTCCAGTAAAAGTGGGCGCAAAGCAAAGTACATTGAGAAAAGCTTGCATTGATATGGATTTACAGCATGGGTACGATTGAAGGGAATCTAAAACTGACCATAGAAACATAAGTGAAATTTACCGATCCGTGTAAAAGTCAGTTAAAACCAAGACTCCTTCATCAACCAATATCGAAAAAGGGTTTGCATCGTATTACCTTATAGAGGGGAACCAAATAATACAATTTCGAAACAAAGACTAAAAGCAGCCGTTGTAAAAATATAAAATGCTGCGAAATTGAATACAACTGAGACGACAAAGCCTATGATTTCATATAGGTCTAAACATCACAAGTGCTCAAGAAAAAATACCAGTATGACTAGTAAAAGAATTACGAAATGAATCAACAGAGCCATACTTTTTCACTTAACAGATATCGAACATAATACCGTAATAGATGAAGTCTTCTCGGGTTCTGTATCAAGTCCTCATTTATTTAATTGAGCAAAATCACAGTTCTCATAAATAATGGACTTCATCCAAGTTGTCTCCAAAAAATCGAACCTTTGTATCAAAAAGAGGTATATTCGACTACCCTATCTACCATGGGCCACGAATGCGTCATCCTATACTTAAAGAATATAACAGACCTATACCCTGAATCTCTGTCGTCTCATGATTGATTTGCACATTCATTCTACTCAATTCATACCAATGTCTTATCTTAATTACATTTATATATATTACTTATTTTGACCATTCTAACATAATAATTATGGATATATAGCTATAGAGCTTGATGATGAAGTTAATGAAGACAATTGTTCGTTCAAACATTCTTTGTGTTTGAATATTATATTTTTCCTCTCTTATATTTTAAATCATCATTAATTCAACCTCTCATGTAATTGACCTTTATGAGGTTTCATATGTGTAAATGCTTTGACAGGTATGAGTATGATCAGACTGTTCGAAATATATGGTGCAAATACATCACATGTTTTAAGTGAATTCCATCGTCGCATTATACTAGCAAAAAGGGACTGTATTAGATCTAACAATGTATTTTCGAATGAAAATTTTCATTCTTCTGAAACATTTACCACATATCTAAATAGAATATTTAGAAGATCAAATGTTTAGATTCCAAGTAAAGACACAATTAGACATTCTCACCATCTTACATAGAATAATGAAGATGAAGTAAATATTAAGGTTTTTATCACGAAAAAATATCAGCTATAATGCTAAACTTTTTTGTAGACATACGGGTGAATGAATTTCATGCAAAAATCCAAAGAAGCGCTGTCTTAGATCTGGTTAGTTCATCCATAAAGTATAGTACCACCGGATTAAATTTTGTTTCAAAGTAAGGGTTTTAAGATTTGGACTTGGTGATTGAACAAGAGCTTTAGGCACATGTGAGGATAGGACAACAGAGTGAAAATGACAAATCGTTTTGACTGATCAAGGTAGTATCGCTGAAATTACCAATATGCTATAGACATATGATTTATGAATTACAATGCTTAGAAAATCAGTTTCCTAAAGTTACAAAAAACTGGTTTAAAAACTGAAATACACTCCAGTACACGTAAACTTACGTGAACAAACCAACTGCTTGTGCATCCCACAGAAAAGGACTACTCATTAAGTAAAGATATAAATATTGTATATCCGTAATACCAGAGATGGAAAACATGAAAATAATGACAATTATTACTATATGAGTACGAGGTAGTTTTGATATAATCTGAAAAACAATTCAAAAGCACTTATATATAGGTAAAGGGATTATATTAAGTCATGCAGATATATATATATATATATATATATATATATATATATATTACCACCACTACATTAACTACTTCTATGAATTCGGTATTCATCTAGTTGTGCTAATGAGTTATGGCAACTTGGACCGATGCACATGTATGCCTGATTCTACGTTGTAGCTGACTGACTGACTGATATGGGGACCTGGGCAGTATCACAGTTCCGAATCATTATTGTTCCGACTAATTACCGATCCAGCTATATTCACAGTTTAAATGACTTTCTAAATTCACAGTTGTTAAAACTAGATCATTAATAAAGACACGTACATAACAGCATTATCATTCATGATCATTCAGAAGAATCAATAGGTCTTGACCGTTTCTTAGATCCGTATGTGCTTGGGTATAAACATGTCAGTTTCAAAATAATGAGGTCAATTAACTGGATTTATTACTGTTTGTAACTGAACGATTTATCAAACTTAGTGCATGTAAACCACATGATGTTTAATTCCAAAGTTTAAATAACATCATACGATGGTAAAATACCCTTTGTGTTCCGGTATATTTATCACACTTTATAAAGGTTATTTAAACACCCAGACTAACTTTAAAATAATTGTTCAGTGAACATTGTTTGTTTACAAGGTAACGATACGTGATTACTTTCTATTAGCTGATAAGTAAGAAGTTCTGTACATAAAAACACTATGAACGAAAGCATTGTAATAGCTGGATCTAGTTACAAAGCTTAGTTCGGCAGGTACAAGAGTTGAAGGGCTTAATTCGGGTCAGAGACGAAAACATTATTGTTTCCGATGTAGTTAAACCACGTGTTGCTAACCTATTTAACCGTATTAATAAGAGAAAGTTTGAGTTGAATTTCATATTTCAATGACTTGTGAATATCCAGAGCCATAACCCGAATATTATGTAACACCAGTTACAAAATGAAAAACTGCTTCAATGGTCTTAGAAAGAAATCAGTCACCACGCTTAAGCGAGTAGCATAAAGCTCAGAATGATGGAATTGGTAACTTACGCGAATGGTTTTGATTTTGTTAAGTTCCATGACCTAGACCGTTTAAGTGCGGAGCTTACATTATCATTCATCACATCATCAAGACACTAGTTTATTAGCGTTAAATTAGTTCAACTCTTGTTTTTCTATTGACTGTCTTGATCAGTTTCAAGGTGAGAGCAAACTGTTTTTTAATAAATAAAGGGGGTTGAATTTTCGTATGATCAAGGTCCCAATAAAACTTAGTAAACACCTTTTAACGCTTTCATACAGCACCGCAAAAGCCGTGTTAAGATAAATCGTACGACTCGTTTCAAACATATGTTTGACAATTGAGAATATTGCCTAGAACGACTATGAAAGCTCCGTAATTAAGTCATCTAGCTCATAGAACTCAACAACAGCGAAACAAATGTTTGATAACATGGGAAACGTAGAGTTAATCAAATTTAAACAATATGATGAAAAGTATAATGCTTTAAAGTACTCCCCAAAAAGAAATTAGACGTTCAAACTTTAATTATTTGAATTAAACAAAATGGTGATTTGTGAAGCATCCAGTTTCTTGAGGACATGTGATATTGTTCTTCTAGTTAGTGAAGTAGTGACTTTAGTGATCGATATATCTGACTTCCAATTAGCAAGGGTGAGAACGCCGACTCATTTATTTTTATTGTATCATTAGACTTCATAAAAAATAAGATTTAAAGCTGAGTACTTGATAAAGACTACCTTACTGTTTGTTATTCCAGTAAACATCACATTATTATCTAGTTTATAAATTGTTTCCTTGAAATTAGATGGAAAGATGATGAAGATAGGATCTGATGCTATGATGTGAACTAGTAGGCTAATGCCAAGCCAAGTATACTGTTAAACAAATTCTATTTAATTAACCTTTGAAAATATTAACAGGAAGTTGTCATGCACTGAAAGTATAATGCATAATTTAAAATAACTCTCTTACTTTTAGCTTATTCATACAGCTATTTTCAGATTGCACGTGAACTGAATAATTACTAGAGGGTTCTTGATGCTTACTAGTTTCATCATGAATTATTGGAGTTGTAATGCATAATTCATCGGATGAATTTTCAATATCTATCTGTTCAACTTGTATTGTCTTTACACTGGTTTCAGGTATGAGAAATAAAGTAATCACTGAAGGAATAAGAAAGGCTATACAGGTTAGCATTGTTATGTAGAAACGATAATGTTGAATCATGAAACCTGTAAAAGATAGCGGAAACACCAATGGACATAAGATAAACACCCAGTAATAAGGGGAATAGCAAAAATTGCTTTGTTAATAATTTTACCTTGTCTACAGTGTTCAGTAGAAGCTGATTAATTTAATTATTTACGATTACAGAAAACATTTATTTGCTATAGAGCTACCGATGAGCTTGTGTTATTCTGTCTTACAATAAAGTTACAACTTAAATAGCTTTAAAGTAAAAAGACTGTTTTGCTGAATTACGCAATTTTATTTGTCAAGTTTTAATCACAAACTACTGTGATAAAATCTAAAAAGCAACGAAATCAAGTGCACATACCATGTTTAACATGACGGAGTAAATTAGTCATAGACAACGTAGAAAACGGTACAAACGCCCATACTTTTCATGTGATCAATGATTAGAAGAGGAACACATTATACACTAGTCCATAATAAGTAAAACTACCGTGAATTATCTCTTGTCAAAATTATATAATATATACACTATGAAACTACCGCTAGAAACAAAATACTTTGTAGCAATTAATATTGATTTAATATACGTTAACTTGTTACCTGTTAGTGCATTTGCAAATGCCATTCCACAAGTGATTACACCATCGAGTAAAGTAAATAAAAGCCAACGTTTTTTTACTATTTTTTTTGTCTGGGTTACCGAATTCATATTTTCGTCGGATATTAATACTATTTCACCACATGATTTTTGAGTTAGATCAGCTATACAAGCAAATAATTGTGCTGAAACTGATAACAATCCACCGCCAATAGATCCTTCTAATAATTCAGATACAATCAAACTCCAGGGAGAAAAATTGAAAAATACGACAATACCTTCAACAGGCATAGAAAAATAAATAATAAGCAGAGCAGGTAAAATATAATTACGGGTAACTTATATTGTCAGATTTCTTCATATGAGGATGTGTGAGAATGCTGATTGCAAAAAAGCACCACAGATGCTGTTGTTGTTCCGCACTACAATATAGTGTTCAGCTTGGAAAAGGGTAAGAAATATGTTCGGTGCGCATTTCCAGACTATACTTCTGCCTTTGACTCTATGCCATGACAACTACTACTTAACAAGTTTATCAGCGTCAACACTGAGAGCTGGATAACCAACTGGCTGCGTTCCTATCTCTCTGGAAGAGAACAGTGCACTGTATATGGAGAAGAGTGTTCAACATCTCTAATAATTCATTAAAGTGTGCCACGAGGGGCATTTCTTTATCCTCTTCCTTTCTCTGTTTTTCTACATGACCTACCATCTCCAACAGGAAACACATTTTGTCAAACACGAGGACGATCTCAATTTCTACCTCAACACATACACTTGAAATGAATGTTATTGTTGTACCCCGAAGAGAATTATGAATGGTAACTTCTGAGAACCGTTTATGGACCAATATTATGCATCGTATAATCGCTATATAACTAAACTATTCGTATTCGTATCCCCCTCATTATAAGCTTTATTTTGAAATATAAACTATTGTTATATGATTTACCATTCCTGAGTTATCCCCAGTCTATTAATTACTGTGCCCCCTAATCAGAGCCATATTTGGTCAAGTCTTCTACAAATGATGTTTCCTATTTTATGGTACGATGTGGTCTGTTTGGTATATAAACCCAGTTTGAGAATGATTTATATCACAGAGGCTGTTTTGAACTTAACTGGTTGGGCTAGGCAGAAGCAGGACCGACAAGTGTTGTAGACTGCTCGTACGGATTACGTGTATCATTCGTCCGATTGATAAATCACTCCTCTCTAATTGACCGTCAAACAAGTCATAACAGTTATTTTCACTTGTTAAACGATGATCTGTTGTTAGTGGTCGTACACTTAATCCTTCTAAATGTCAAACTGTTAACATTAGCCTGGGGCACGAACAACACCTAAACACCTCGTTGGAATCCTATAAAGCTTTTAATATTGGAAATTCTGTAGTAAAAACTGTGTCAACGGTCATTTTTCTTGGTATGAGTTTTTCCTGTGGTCTCTCTTGTTTTTCTTACGTTTTAGTGTTATCGAAGAAAGTTTTCCGTCTGACTTACTATATAAAGAGGCTGTATTTACTTTTACGATTTCTTGGTACCTGCATAATAATATTTTTCCTTACTGCTCTCCATTATACTTCCTCAGGTTTTTGAGATAAGATTTTGCCGTATTGAGGAGAGTGTTGAAAGCAGTTAGCGAAGCGTGTAGTGAATCGTTTTAAGTCATTATTAATACGATTGTGGATAGATATTTAAAATCTTGCAAACCTCTAACAAGTGTTATCAGATACTGACCATCCACTTCATTCATATCTTTCTCCTTGTATATCATCTAGTAAGACGAGGAGCTAATACATTACAATCCACGCACCCAAACAAAGACATAAAAGCTCTACAATGCCTTATCTAGCAAATATATCATATGATGAACAGGTTGTTAGAGTTCGCCTATTCAATAACTTTTGTTCTTAAACATGTTTCTAATTAAAATGTCGTACAGATTTTAATCTTAATGAAAAGCATTTCATTTAATTCCAGGTAGTTTATTTACTTAATTTATGTATATATGTATGCAGTAACCAGTTTTTTTGTAAAAGAAACCTGTTAAAATACTTTTTGCTGAGAATTCTATATTCTACCAAGCATATAATATTGAATAAAGCCATTAATAGTAATAAGAATAATCATTAACGGTAGGTAAGTGAACAATTTACAGTAAGTACTGAATGATTATAAAGAAACCGCTTGGTAATTATCTAATGGACGATGAACATAAGGTTAAAATATGGTAGTCTGTAAGTTGGACAAAAATGGTGATTCTTTATCACTCGTGCCAACAGAGATGCATTCTGAGTGGCGCATCCTCTTTGATAGGCCCGAATGGCTATGTTAGAAATGTTCAGACTTCTACTGTTAGCTTGTGTAACTTATTATGTTGTAATTTCATGTGTACGATTGCAAATTTGTTTTCTTTCCGCCTAATCGCAATACACTATTAGTCCTTTCATTTCATTACTAATTAAGAGATTTTCGTCCAGAAAGCAACTAAACGACTATATCTCTAAGGTATTTGTAAACGTGTACGGGCCCCAATAACTGTATACATAATTAAATACATATGGTGGATTTGGAAAGTTCTCCGATCCGTAGTTTGGATTAATTTGAACTAGGTGACGATAATAAGTCAACTTTGTTTGATTTTTTACGATAGTTGGTGTTAAGATTATTCACCTTTATTATAAAGATCTTAAAGATTCTTGCTAAGGGCTGGAAAACAAGAAAGTATTTTAATCAAACTGTTGCATGATATTCATTCTAAAAGGGTTTCAGATTTTCCTCAATAATACATTTGAAGAATTCATTTGAAGAAGAGTGTGAAAATTAGTCCAAACAATTAACATTGTAGGCAACCCTGATGCCTTGAATATTAAAGTATTGCACACCTAAGTAATCAATTTTCAATGATGGAAGTAAAGTGGTAAGTCAATTATTTAATTTACTTACACACCAGGATACAATTAAAAGGTGAAGTTTATCAGATATATGTGATATATATGAGTGATAAATTTAGAACCATCTAATCACACATCTACACGTTAAAGCATTTATGTACGACAAATAAAGGTTAACTAGACAAATCAAAAGATAAAGGAAAAACAAAGATAATGAGGAAACCAATGTGAATCACACCACTGAATAATAAATCAACATTGCCAAAGCAGTTTCGATGTAAGTTCACATTGTTTTTGAACACACACGAGGGGTTTGAAATCCCATACGGTTAGGTCATAAACAAACCTAAGTACTCGACCCAGACAATTTTTATACGAAAGCGCAAAGGCTGAGCTAGGATCAATCTGCTCTGAATGGGTCGGTTTAACACATTTATTTCTATAGCTATTTTGGTATATTTCCAGACAATAACTTACAAATCACGTGTGGACATAAATACATGAAAAGGATAACTAATCGACTTTGAAGTGGTTTAGTCCACCTAGTTCATAATAAACTACTGAGAAGGTAGTTTTACCAATAGGTCTGCTTTGACCAATTTAAACATAGGTTCACTGAAAACCAATCGTAGTATGTTGTGATTGTCTGAATGCTGTAGCATCACTGAAATAGGCAACAACTTCTGGTAAATTCATGCATGACCCAATATATAACAAAATAAAGGAAAACAATCCAAGAGATTTATTGTATAACCTACAAACAGCTAAAATTCGTAAAGCTTCTCCTAATACTATAATTCCCAACGTCAATTTCCGACCATAATTATCCGATAGGTAACCAATGATTAGTGTTGAGAAAATCCCAGTCCCAATACCCAGCAAATTTTTAACAGACTGTATAGAAGCAGCTTTCTTTTGTGCATCTTGCAGTCCATCCGTACTAAAAAAAAGCCAAATAAACCAAAATCGTACCGTTGATTTTGTGTCAAATATAAAAAACAAAAGTTTTTGTCTGGAAAATTCTTGGAAAATTTCAAAAAAGCTTTTAATAATAAATATATATTTTTCGTTATATCCCAATCAGTATTCAAATTGTATTCCTGAAGTTTCGTGACTTAATGTAAGCTGCTTGTTCAGAGTAAACAAATAACTGAAATGAAATTACCACATGTTTAAATAGTACATTAAGTCACGCAACGTCAGAAACACAATTCGCCTACTCATTGGGATATAACGAAAGATATATTTATTATTAGCTTTCTACCCAACGCTCAGTTTATTTGAAGCTGTCAATTCCAACCTCGGCATTAATATCTACAAGAGCTTTTGCTTTATCTTCTTATACTGCTTTGGGCAATACAAATATTGCTTTAGGACTGACCTGCAGTAGTAGGAAGTGCGGTAGTTGAGAGCGTCGATCACGTAAGGTTGAAGAATAATTAGTCCTGGCGGGTGGAGGTCTGAAGGAATCTGGGAACGAACTCATAAGGCTTAGCTGGCATTTGCCAACTTAAGTCATTTGTGGAGTACGCGAGATAATCGTCTCACAACCAAAGAGAGTGTATACTGCTCAGCAGTCCACTCGATTCTACTTTACGGCTGTGAAGCATGGTCTACGAAGGCAGAAAACATGCACAGATGGAAGGTTCTTGATCATAGGTATTTTTAAAGCACTGCTCGCATGTTTTTAAACGACCGAGTAAGAAATGTTGAGGTTAGGCACAGCTTACTTCCTTAAGGTTGATGAGGCAGTGGATCCCCATCAACTGAAGATGAAACACATGTTACATATGTCTAACTGTCATCTACCTCGATGAGTCAAGCTAAGGAAAGTGAAACCAAAACGTGACATCAGTCTGTATAATTATTCAGTATTTGTATGATCCAAGTTGGTAGACTACCTCGTTGAGATCCGCATGTTAATCGCGATCAATAGATGAAGACTTTGGATGACAAGGTCCAAAATCACTCACAATGGTGTAGATGCATTCACTCTTATCTTCCTCTTGATCTTAAATTTAAGTATCTTTTTTATATATACCTTTCCATTGTCTTTTAAAACCACATCCCAAAGGTTTATACTTTCTTTTTACTAGCGCTACTATATTATTTTGATCTATTTTGTTAGTTTTATCTCAATGCATTAATCTGGCATGATAACTTGGCCAATTCACATCTGCGCCAGTCTCTATATTGATGATATTTAAGTCTGTTGACTTATGAGTTTTAAAAAGTACATGACGAAATAAGTAGCTAAGTGTATAAAGTAGATTTTCATGACTTTTGGGACAAGTGAAGAATTGATTATGTTGAAATTCAAGACATGAAACAAACAAAATGTATTATGAAAAGAGCCTATATATTCTAATGCTTAGAATAAAAATGAATGTAATGCCATACTTCGATAGTGCACGTTTACACAAATGTCCTTGGGTGTAACGGTTCGGATCATTCCGTTGTTGATATTTTGACTGAAATGTGATCAATGTTTGTTGGGATCTGTATATCCTGTGAGTATTATCTTGATACAATCATTACGACACAAGTTTTCCACATGTTTTACTTCTGTTGGCCAAAAAGAGATTTCGACAATTACCTTGAGAAGTAAGAAACTATTGAGTCTCTGAGCAGTACTATACGGTTAAAAAGAACAATGATTTATCATGATGAAGATTATATGTCAACTGTATTACTAGTAGATAAAAATAGTATGACGTTGCGCCGATTTTTGAACAGGGATATATCTAGTAGATGAGTCTATTATCAAGATATTGAAAAAGATTTGTTATCTATACACCATGTTTTGATAAAAAAGACAATTGTACAGGGTGACTTAACACTTGTTGGATGCAAGTGATACAGTCAGGGTGGGAATCTTCATTACAAGGTTGCATAGGCTGAAGTGTCTTTAAAAAACAGAGACCACAAAACAACTGCCTAATCTTTATTTAGGATGACTTAAAAGCGCTTTCGTTAACCCATTTTCAAAAAGGATGTCCCTCAGAGTTTCAGTTATCGTGAAAATTGCATTAATATCCAGATGTAAATTAAATTCCATTATTCTTCATTTTCTAATATCAGTCAATTTGCGATAAAATGAGAGGATGTCAAGATCAATCACGTGAACCCCTGGCAAATGCTCTAAAAATACCCCACTATGCATTTATTATTACTAATGTTCAGACTCACAAGTCACTTTTATTCGCCAACCAATAGTCGATTCCTTGGTCAGATAGACAACTGTAAAAAAATAAACAATCGGATAAAACAAACGGCTTAAAATTTACATAAAGCACAGCTCAATGTTTAAAATATTAATTCAATTTCTAATGGTTTGGATAACGAGCTGGCTTTTGAAGTGAACGGAACTAGGTTCAAGCCCCAGAGAAAGCATCAACTCTTAGATTCAAGTACATTCAGCTGACGAATCCTAAATAGAACGTAACAAGTGTCCTGCATTCCACTGTTAGCCACATTTCATCCAGTTTAAAATACTAGTTAAAAGTTATCAGATTAAAAAAAAAAATAGAAACAGCAGTTAAAGTTAGTCGCGTTGAAGGAAGACTATGGATCTAGTGAGGTAATACATTTAAATAGATCATCCAAATGATATGTGACAAACAAAACTGAAGTATTTTAATGCTAATTTTTGATTTCATGTACATTAAGTTCTGTATTTATAATGTTAATTAAAAATTGATGACAAACATTAACTGAAGTGAAATAAATCTTATCGTAACTAGTTACCTGTCATCAGACTATAAATCAGTACTTTATACAAATTGTTTATTTATGTAACATATTCCACTGTTATCACTTACTCATACACTGCATTGATTGATTTAATGTTTTGATATATCCATATAAATACTATTGTATATCAAGGCCTAATGAACATCTAATTGTAAACAATACTGTTCGCTTATGTTTCTCTAAAGACATATACTAAATCATACGAAAATTAATTAAAACATCCATAAAATAATAATAACGCCTAAATATAAATTGATTTACATATATCCATAGCCTGGACCCAGATTGATCACATCGCGATCGGCTACCACTGGCGTGGTTGTGTACAAGACTGCCGCTCCTTTTGGAGTACCTATCTTGACTCCGATCATGCCCTGGTCTGCGCCAATCTTACCTTACTTTTCAGTGGCCAACGAACTGATCATCATCAACGGATTGATGTCAGTAAATTGGTTTTAACTTCTGTTGCAAGTAAGTATCGAACCCAGCTAGCTTCTAGGCTAGCTAACATCCCACCGAAAAGTATAGATGAGCATTGGTTACAACTGCACGAAAATGGCGAGTAAAGTCGCTTGCGGCATCGTGAAATGTCTCGCTTATAAGCGCTGGGTTTCTTCAGGCTTTTTACAACTCATCGAAGCCCGTCGATCTACTCGGGGTGACCGTGAGTTTGACCACAAACGAAGGCTGTTACACAATGAAATTGGGCAAAGCTTGCGTAAGGACCGAGAAGCCTGGTGGTCGGAGCATGCTAATGAGCTGGAAGCAGCAGTTGTATCTGGTAACTGCTGGAAGCTCTTCCAACTCATTTGAGCCACTGGCAGCAAGAAGTCTGGTATGAGTGAAACAATCAGTGAGGATGACGGGATGTCGATCACTAACATCTATCTACATCTTGGACGGTGGGCAGAATTCTTTGAAGAGCAGTTCAACTGGCCTGCTGCTCCTGCAACATCGATTAGATTGTCCTGTCCTCCATGGCCGGTGACGACTGCCTCATCAAATGAGGCTGAAGTCGGCAAGGAACTCCAACTCTTGAAGTGTTACAAATCACCTGGACAAAATGACTTACCTCCAACTCTTTTTAAAGATGGTGGTGACTTTCTGGGTAAGGAGTTGGTTGAGTTGTTCACAAAGTTTTGGGAGCTAGAGAATGTTCCAACGTCATGGAATGAGTCAATGGTTGTTCCTATCTTTAAGAAAGGTTCACGTCGTTTCTTTAACAACTACCAGCGGACAATTCTACTTCCGATCGCGTCCAAACTATTGGCTTTTGTCACACTTCGTAGGTTGTTCAAAACCCAAGAAAGATTGACTCGCGAGAAGCAGGCTGGATTTCGTTCTGGTCGAGAATGTTTTGATCATGTTTTCACCCTCCGCCAAATGTTAGAACACCGTCATACTTATCAAAGGCCAACAATCGTAGTGTTTTTTAACATCAGGGCCTCCTTCGATTCGTTGGCAGGACTGTTCTCTGGGATTGTCTATTGAAGAAGGGTGTGCCTGAGAAGTTCATTAACATCTTAAAGGGCCCTGTATACAAATACCTCAAGCAGAGTGAGGGCATACAACCACCTTTCTCCATTGTTCCATTCAGGCAGTGGAGTTAGGCAGGGTTGCCTAATCTCATCATCTCTCTTCACCTTTGCTATCGATGATATTCTGGAAACAGCGCTGATGGGTGTAAGTAATGGCGGTGTGGATCTGTTGCCTGGAGAAAGACTTCTCGACCTTAAATATGCGGATGATATTGTCTTACTGTGCGATAATGCTCAAGCCATGCAATCCGCACTCAATCAGTGTCCGCAGGTACGGTATGCGCTTTGCATAATAGAAGTGCAAAGTACTTCTACAAGACTGGCAGGATTCTAATCCTGTACTCACCCTGGGTGGTAGGCAGATTGAAGTAGTCGAGAAGTTCATGTATCTGGGTAGATGCAGAAGTGCTGATGGTGGCGTGAGTGGTAAGATCAGTTCACGTATAGTAAAAGCCAGAGCGGCTTATGCCAATCTGGGCCATCTTTGGCGCCTTCGTGATGTTAGTCTGGCTGAAAAGGTCGGATCTACAACACGTCGGTGAGAGCAGTTTTGCTCTATGCTTGTGAAACCTGGCCTCTCCGAGTTGAGGATGTTAGACAACTCTCTGTGTTTGACCATCGTTGTCTCCGAAGGATTGCTGACATCCAGTGGCAACACCATGTCAGTAATGCAGAGGTTCGGCAACATGTGTTCGGGTACAGAGACGATAATTCAATCAGTGTCACCGTCTTGCAACACCAACTTCGGTGGCGTGGACATGTTCTACGAATGTCGTCCCATGGAATTCCACGTCGTGCATTATTTGCCGACTCTGGGACTGGTTGGAAAAAGCGGGGAGGTGGTCAGTGTATGACATGGTGTCGTGGTATGAACGAAAGCTGCAAAGGGCTGGCTTCTGTTTGTCCTTCACGACTCCCTGGCTGGGGTCCGAGAGATGGTGCAACACAGTGGCTAGAGACGTTATCAGATATGGGTCAGAATAGAAGCCAATGGCGATCCTGCTATAACCTTTTTTACTTTCTTCATTACGAGTAGTTATAACTTATTTAACTGAAAGAGTTCTTCTGCTTTTACATTTCTGTTTCCCCCATTATTACTCTTATCATTACACTAACATACACTAATCTATAGTTGTTATTGTTTCCTTCCCTTTTTTTCTTATATGCACCTTACCCCTTTTTCTCCCCCCATTTTCATTGTTTCGTGTGGCGCATATATATCTGGTGCCCCCTTGTACCAATATTTATATGTTTAAATAAATAAATAAAATATCCATAAACGTTCAATAGTATTAAGATCATATTAACAAGCATAAGATGTATAATCCAGTCAGTTTATAAGGATAGTATGAACTAGACTAGAGCAAAATAATTCTAAAGGAAAATTTTCGCCGAATCCCTTTCATTCATTATTAAACGAAACTTCATTTTATGTTTATGAATTGTGTTTCTAGTAAGATATCCCAGTGCAAGAAAGTTTCAGACTAAACAGACTGTGCATAGTAATAACAGATGAATGTTTCTAATTATAAAATTTGACTAATAACAATTTTCTGTACGACTATTAACTTTACTGACAAAATGACGTTAATCCAAACTTTTCATGACTATTAAGTCTGTAATGTAAGCTTGTAAATGCATGTCACGGTCATAATATTTTAAATAGAGAGCGTTTTCCTTAATATCAAAAAGCGTATAATTGAAACACTTACTACTATTGATATAAATGTCATACCCGCTAAACAATTTAATAGTCATCTGGAGTCAGCAGCTCAGTGAATAATAAGCTGGAAGTTCAAAATAAAAGGCAATGGATTCGAGTCATCGCGTAAATACAAACACCGGTGTGAAAGCACACTCAACTGACGAGTCCCAGATAGGGTAAAACAGGCGGCCTGGGTCCCACTGCTAACAACAAGCCATTTATTCTACATAACGTGACAAAATGACTATATTGAGGTGATCCAGAAAGGATGAACGTCAAAAGTCAGTCTCTAATACCAAGGCCTCACCACTAACGACACAAAATTACTTTTTTACGTTGTTGATCATTCTGTGTGTCTGATACCAGTGGCACAGAAAGAAAGACCATCAGAACTTGATGCACCTTAGAAAATCAATCAAACGTGAGATTTAACACGTGAATTTTATTTTTTATATGGGGCAAAAGCCTAAGTTATTTCTTTAATTTTATGTCACCGATTATTTAAAAATGCATTTTGTCGTCAAAAGACCTAGGAAATCTAAATAAAATACAGAAGACCTAAAACCTAATGCCAATTTTCAAACAAATAAGGGCATAATAATATCTAAAAATCACCACGGTAATTACTGGATGCATTTTACACTGAAATCCGACCGTTCATAAGAAAACTTATTACTATTTGGTGCGGTGTAGATTATATGAAATGTCTTTACACTTAATAAATAATCAGTGCGATTTATAAATCATTTCAAACTCAGTCTATAGGTGCCAATAAAGTGAAATGAATTGCATGCATACAAATACGAAAGTAACATTTACATGATTCTTGTGATTTCGAAAATATGTAGTGTATATAATAGAAACTAAAAACAAAATTGAGGAACTGTAACCCCATTTTCCAAGTCCATATTTCAGCCTGCATCGGTGGTGGCAGAATGTATTTTGTAAACTCATCTCAGAAGAATTAGGAACCAGTGAACAAAACTTTTTAAAAAAATGACACTTAGAACCATACTTGCAAACAGTTACAATTACAACTCAAATTATTGATCAGTATAGTAAAAGACCTCAGATACTGCTATAAATCCAATCAAAATTAAGATTATAGCATCAAGCCAATATGAGCTGACTCACATCATTTATCGATTTTAAAAGTTCATGTTGTATCCGAAGATTAAATTATGGGTAAAGTTTAGGGACTACTTATGGATTGTTACTATAATATTTATTCTGATTGCATAACTATTAAATAACCAGATTATATTTATATTTCTCTTATAAGCTTATTTTTGACCTGTTGGCTATTATACCATTTACTGTCCTCAACTTATTCTCAATCTGTTGGTTACAGTCTCACACTCGCAGCCACTATTAGCTTGATCTTGTATAATTATTGCTTTTCATTTTATAGTGTAATGCGATCTGGTCTGCCTGTATATAAAACAGATATCCGAAATATACGACTCATAAAGCGCAGGCTGATATTTGTGTTCTGGACTAAACCAGGCTGGGGTAGGAGAGATGCTACTACACAGAAGATCAAAAAGGATTATGAGTTGACTCTAGGCTGATAGTGCTGGTCGACGCGTTAATTGATTTATGACGAGGACAAGATCATACAGGTCATTTTGTCACGTGGTATTCGACGGCCCATATGACATATCACTTGGTGGGTAAACAATAACGTAAACTGAAGTAGAATATAAATCAGACAACAAATTTTCGTTTCTCCAAGATAAACAAGGCCTGAAAACTTCGGAAATCATCCAATAATTATGAAATAAGTATGTAAACATTTGATTGCGCTTCTTGTTTTTAGCCTGTTGAGCGAAAAATGAAATGTTATTGATAAGAACACAAACGATAATAACTGATAATTGAAATTCCAAAGGTGAATTTACACAGAAACTTATGTACCGATACGGGATATCAGAAAGCTATCAAAGATAATGAATACACTGATTGTACTACGTCTTACCTGTAGTAAATAAACTGATCACTTATGAAGAATGACATAGATACAGAAACGAATACAGATAATGCCAGAACGTCAAGATTTAAAACGACTTTCGTTTCGTTAGAAATGCGCATCTTCAGCCTATTTACAACGAATCTAAAAGAGAAAAGAGCTGTACGTTTTTTTGACGAGATTCCTATTGGCTTCAAATCAATATACATCTCATTTTAACAATAAATGGCAGTGAGTATTGAGTTACTCATTATTACCATCGTTCTCCCTTGGGTTGCAGGCCTCTCTAGACAATTAGTTCGCATAAAAATTGTATGTCTTTTTTGAAATGAATTAATACGTAAATGAACGTTATATCTGTCTGGAATAACTAGCGAATTTGAGAATGCATCGAAGAACAATGCTTTTTGTGTGCACAGTCCTCTTAAAGCCTTATATTTAATGACAATTAAGATAATCAACCCTGATACAACACAAGCCCACACAGACGGAAATAAAGGAAGGTTTCAATGGAATAAAACAGCTGAAATGCAAAATTTCCTTCCTCGTGTGTAGCCTTGTTACCTTTGTTTATTGGGCATAGTGTCGAGAACAAGCGTCGTTTGACTACTTAATTTGCCCTTGATTAGAGACATATTCTACACTTGTCTACTTTACTAACCCGAAAACAAATACTCGATTCTACAGACGTATTTCTATTTTTCCCACGACTTCGTATCACAACATAAATTATTTGATTACAAAAACACATGTTAAGTAGGCACATTGTGTTCGATAACAGTGTCGAAATAAGATTTCCTTACAGCTATTTAAAAATTTTCGATGAAAATATACACTAAGTATAAATGGCACATGGAATATAATGGGACTGAAATTCCTTCTAACTGCTTGATAATCTAGTGCGCGTAAAATTCGAAACCCAAAATAAAAAAGGGACGCATTCCGGAACCCAAAATCGCAAGGCTCGATCGGTTTCCAGCGCGAAAGATGACCCAACCTCCCAAGTCGTCCTGAACCTTCCGGAATCCCACAGTACGCCTGACGCGACTGTGGTTACTACTCCAAAGAACGTTGACGATTGGGTACGGGTCGTAAGGAAAAAACGGCAAAATGATGTAAAAGGGAATCCTACCCCCATCAAAAGGGTCGAAAAGCCGAAGTCTGATCACAGCGACAGATCACTCATTTTCCATAGAGTCAAGAAGAGTGACAGCTCAGAACCGAAAGCTCGTTTTGAGCATGACATTGTGTTGATAAAACAACTACTCAACCAAGTTATGCCCCAAAACATCTCCGGAGTCACCTTGCTAAAGGTGTATAGACTAGGAAACCTGGCGCATCTGAAGCCTAATCAGTCTAGACTGCTCAAAGTTGTTTTCAAATCCCCAAACAAACGCGACTTAATCTTAGAAAATGGACACAAATTAAAGGGTTCAGGAGTCTTTCTCCGTAAGGACTTACCGTTGGCGGACCGTGTAAAAAGACGGGAAGCCGAAAAAGAACTACAGCTCAGATTAGACGCTGGCGAAAAAGACCTGAAAATTGTAAATTTTTGGGTTGTGAGGCTTCGACAGAGGATGATGCCGAAGCCACTCTGGGTGAAGCACGAGGCCACTTAAATAGGCTTCGGATCTGTTATACCAATGCCCGGAGCTTACTCAATAAGCTTCCGGAACTAGGTGTACAGATTGACTCAACTAGGCCAGACATAATCGCAGTCACAGAAACATAGCTGACGCCGTTTATAGATAGTAGGGAACTTGATTTCGAGGGTTTTACATTAGTAAGGACCGATAGAATACAAACGCGTAAAGGAGGGGGAGTAGCTCTATTCATTAGGAATGCTATTCCATTCACCATTATCGACAGTGTATCCCATGAGAGTGGGACGTATGAATTAGTTAGCTGCCGCCTGAAATGCAGGGGACAAGAGTTGCTGCTTAGTTTGATCTATCGCAGTCCAAGCTGTGAGGTAAACGAGGTCCTGCTAAGCAGTCTCAACACTTTATCACGAAGTGATCGATGTCTAATCCTAGGGGACTTTAATGCACCCATGGTGTACTGGGGAAACCTGCGGACTGAATCGTCAGCAAATTCCTTCGAACAGGAACTAGTTGATACGGTAATCACATGTGCCCTAGTGCAACACGTGAAGGAAGCAACTAGGTACGACCTGGGTTCTGCATCATCCCTACTAGATCTTATATTGACTCATTATGAGGACGACGTTGCAAACCTGGATTACATGCCACCCCTAGGCAAAAGTGATCATGCAGTTTCAACCTTTGACTTCCATATAACTGTCGATCACGAGCACGCCTCAGCTCAATCCAGACCTAACGTCTGGAAAGCCAACATACCAGACATCATGAAATCAGCATCATCAGTAGATTGGAAAATAAACCCAGAGTCATCAATCGAAACGGCTTGGGACGTATTCCGGAATTTATACTTAGAAGTTACCGCCCCCCACATCCCTTGAACTACACCTAAGGGGCCGAGAAACTCCCCACCGTGGTTCAGTAGGGAGGTTCGCATCCTTCTCCGTAAAAGAAGGAAAATGTGGGATAGATTTAGGTTACTGGGGACTGACGAGGCAAAATCTCAGTATCAAAAGGCTCGAAATACCTGTGCCTCGACCCTCCGTAAGGCCAGAAAGCTGTACGAAGAGAAAATCGTTAGGGAATCCATAGAATGCCCTAAACGCTTGTATTCGTATATAAACCAAAGGGCAAAAAGAAGAAATGTTCCTTCACTATGGGGAGACAGTACTGCCACATCACTAGTGGAGGACGACTTTGGCAAAGCTCAAGTATTCTCTAAATACTTTAGCAATGTATACACCATAGAAACACCCTTCTCACCAGTCCATGAAAATCCCCCCACACAAGCACTGGACAGCGTGACCATTAAAGAACTCGATGTCCTTGGTTTGCTAGTTAAGCTTGACATAGGTAAATCCACTGGACCCGATGAACTGCATCCTAGGTTACTAAAGGAATTAGCTAACTTTGTTGCGAACCCTTTAAGTGTATGTTTTAATCTATCCGTAACCCAGGGTCGTCTACCAAAAGACTGGAAGAACGCCATAGTAAGTCCAGTCTTCAAAACAGGTACAAAACATAAGCCTGAGAATTACCGACCAATCAGCCTAACTAGTGTGGTTGTTAAAATCTTAGAAAAGATTATTCGGAAGGAGCTGTTAAAGTATCTCGATGAAAACCGAATCCTCTCGGAGAAGCAGCATGGTTTTAGAACAGGTTACTCTTGTCTCACAAACTTATTAGTCGCTCGTGAAAGCTGGTGCGCTCTTAAGGACCAAAAGTTACCTATAGACGTAGCTTACATCGATTTCAGCAAAGCTTTCGACAAAGTTCCGCATAACCGGCTGTTATATAAGCTAAGGAATGTCGGGATTGGAGGCAATCTATTGATGTGGATAAAATACTTCCTAGTTGGGCGCCAACAAAGAGTAAGAGTGAACTCCAAGTTGTCTTGCTGGGAAACTGTGCTTAGTGGAGTCCCCCAGGGTACAGTTTCGGGGCCAGTGTTATTCCTCCTGTACGTAAATGACCTCCCTCGTCTACTATCGTCATCGGTCTTACTCTATGCTGACGATGTCAAGATATGGAGAGCGATACAAAGCAAGGGCGATAGCTTAGAGCTTCAAAACGACCTGGAGAGATTATCTGAATGGTCCCAAACCTGGCAATTGCCGATAAACACTTCCAAGTGTATTGTGATGCATATTGGCCACCAGGGTACAGATACATACACGGTGAATAACACTGAGTTACCTATTGTCCAGGCACACAATGACTTAGGCGTCATCGTTAGTCAAGACTTAAAGACTACTGCACACTGCCGTGCAATAGCCGCCAAAGGTTTTAGGACTTTATGGTCCATACGCAGAGCTTTTAGGCATCTCGACGCTAAAACGTTTCTGATTTTGTATACAGTGTTCGTACGCCCTAAACTTGAGTACTGCATACAAGCAGCTAGCCCCTGTCTAAAAAAAGACAGTGAATCTTGGAAAGGGTTCAGAGAACAGCAACTAGGCTGATTCCCGGAATAGCGAAGCTCCCGTATGGTACTAGACTGACCAAGCTAAACCTATTCCCGCCGTCATATAGAAGAATCAGAGGCGACTTGATTACAGTTTTCAAATTGCTTAATGACAAATTTGCACCTGATATGCCCTCATTTTTCTTGTCTTCCAAAACAGAAAATCTACGAGGACACTCCAAAAAAGTTCACAAGCCCAGAACGAATTACTTGTCAGCTGACTACCGACTTTCCCATCGAATCATTAACGAGTGGAATTCATTACCTCAGCACGTGGTTGAGGCTCCATCCGTCGACTCCTTCAAAAGAAAGTTGGATCAGCTGAGAGACCATCATCGCCAGGACCAACACAGGCCATCAAGCCTCCTGTCCTTTCCAAACTGAAACTGAAACTGGAGTGAAAATCCAGTCAACTATATAACCTTCTAATGTCCTTCAGTTAGAGTAATCTCTCTTTGTGATTCATGGTACTAAACATACAAAGCAAAGAAGAAAGAAGAAGCCTATATAGCTGCTCGAAGGTCTGAAAATTCGAACAGTAGAATGCAGGTTTGTAGCGGATGGATATTGAAAAGATAGTGTAATTATTGATGTTAATGGTTTTTGGATTCCTTACTGTATTGACATATTGCACAAATCCGACGTTTTAAAAAATTTAGTTATTTTCTCGACTGCGAATGCCATGCATTCAGAGACATATAGTTATAATTTCAAATATCAGAGAGATACGAAGTAAGAACACCATTTTTGACAAACAAATACAGACGAAGAACAATAAGATGCTACCTTAGATACTATCAACGAAGAGATCAAAATAATAGTATAATGAAAGTTTGGCAGGATCAAAAGTTGACAACGTTCACTTCGACGCTAATCTGTAAAATGAATACAAACTACTGGTATTTTGAAATACCCTAAAATACCTTCGACTCAGGGTTGTTTTGAGAAGTTTGTATTTATTATGACTACACATTAGACGACGGAAATAATTGGATGATCTGATATTCCCAAAACCTGATCGGGAATGATAAATATTTTGTTACCAACTTGGACTAATCACAAAGTATATATTGTTTGGAACCAAACAGACATATTGCTAAGAACTTCCGCTTTTACAACACTGTATTAGGTAAGCTGATGGTGTTGTTGAATTTCGCCGCGTAGTACTACACGGGTGCTATAGCATCAGCGACGCAGAAAAGGATAATAATTATCGGTAGGATTAAACTATACTGCCGAGCCAATCAGAAGCTTTCGCGGGTTTTCAAGGTCACGGAGCTAAGTTCGGTACCTGATGCTTACGTGCGGTCGGTTTACGGCGGATTTTAGGGAAGACGTGATAATTTAGCGTCTACAATAGCAGTGCTCATAAGATTTTGGCGCGAAATCCAATTATCCATTTGGATAAGTAGAGTTTTGGCATTATAGCTGATGTCAGTTCGTGATGAAAACCCTAAGTATAATTCCTAGCCTTAATCATGAACTGTAAATCATAATTTGAATTCTTCACACAGGTTTATAACCCTCATTTGGTCATAGTTATTATGTTGACACTCTCAGAGTCACTCTAGCGTCCCTCAAAGGTTGTCCATAACTTATAGTCTCAACCATAACCCTAAACCCTACACCTAAACCTTAACTCTAACCCTAACCCGTAAACCATACCAATATACTAGCATTATTGAAGCTATGTGGTCGAGGCTAAAAGAATTTTTGAGACCTTATCATAGTTTCAGAGGTCGACTACTATGGAGCCATATGGATGTGTTCCTGTACCGTATGCACTATGATTTTAAAACTTCTGAACCTACATCTGACCTTGGGAAGTTTTTGACCCATGTAAAAGAAGTGTTTCCACTTTAATTCTCTGGTTTTGTATAATATATTTTTACTGTATACTGTCTTCTGATTGGCTAATATTTCTCAAGGTCATTTAAGATTCGTTCAAAGGTCGGCAGTATAGTTTAACCTTACCTAATTATCTATCCTCTCTAAAGAGAAAATAACGAAATACAAGATCACACATCGGTATGCACTGGAAATGCCTTACATTTGTCAAGAAATAAAATCTCAAACAATAAACGCAAGTGTGCGACCAAGACAATCTGAGTTTATTTTTTGAAAAGTGGCTTAAGGTCATGTTGTAACCTTTTGTCCAATGGTTCAAATGGTTGAGGACGGAATAGAAGAAGCTTCCGCTTGACGGGCTTCCGTGTCTAGTAGCAGTGGATCACCAATACCTCCAGGCAAAAACCTAGGTATATGAACGATAATAGAGGAAAAAAAGAATTTGGTAAATCATAATAATATGTTATCCTTAGTCCTTAAGAATAAGTCAAGTTTCCTCTTAAAGGACTCCTGGGGGGTGTCTTGGACTAGCTCAGTCGGCAGCGAATTCCAGCACTTGACAACTCTAACGGAGTAGAAGTTGAGTCTGCAGTCTGTTCTGCTATGTAGGTTCTCCAATTTCTGGGTGTTACCTCTTAGGTTAGTGTTATGACTAAGCTTAAGAAGTTGTTTAAGAGGGATGACCAGAAGTATTAAGGATACTGTAAGTCATAAGAAGGTCACCTCTAAGACGCCTGTACTCTAACGGGTAAAGGTTAAGTGATTGGAGGCGCTCTTCATAAGGTTTGAATTTGAGTCCCCGAACTGATTTCGTGGCTCGACGTTGTATACGTTCCAAAGTATCCTTATCCTTTTGGAAGGAAGAGAGGAAATACTATGTTTCCGTACCCTAAATGGGGACGAATAAAACTGTTGAAGATTATGTGGAAAGTTCTACCGTCAAACTGGCCAAAAATGCGCTTCAATGTTACCAGTGCAAGGTTTGCTTGAGAGGCGTTTTTGTCACAGTTCGCATACGATTTCAGGTCATAGGGTACCAACACTCCTAAATCCTTTTCGACTTGGGAAACTTCTAGAGGGGAGTTACCTAAGTTATAACTATAGTCTGCAACATGTCTCAGATGGACTACTTTGCACTTTGAAGTGTTGAAGATAAGTCCGTTGTCGTCTGCCCAACTCTGAAGTCGGGTCAGATCCTCCTGAAGAACTAGTATATCATTATGATTACGTATCTCTCTCCAAAGTTTCACATCATCAGCAAAAAGCAATAAGTCAGATGAAACTTGTTGGGAAAGATCGTTAATGTAAATCAAGAAGAGAAGAGGTCCTAGTATTGAGCCCTGGGGGACCCCACTAGGACATTCCATAGCCTGAGAGAGAGTGAAGTTAACCCTGACCTTAAAGTGTCGGTTTTCTAAATATGAAGAGAGCCAATCAATCAAAGAGGGTTTTATACTCAATCGTCTAAGCTTCTTGATAAGACATACGTGGTTGACCCTATCAAAAGCTTTTGAGAAGTCAAAGCAGATGATGTCAACCTTCCCCTTGCGATCAAGGATGGTTGTCCATCTATCCACTGCAGTCAGTAGGTTGGTCATACAAGAATGACCTTTTCTGAAACCATGCTGTTGAGGTGAGAAGAACTTTTAGGATGATAAGTATTCTAATATACTGTCGTATATTAGGGATTCCATAATTTCGGAAGGTATGGAGGGAAGGGCCACTGGTCGGTAGCTTGAGGGTTCACTGAGTCGACCTCCTTTGAAAATTGGTGTGATGTGGGCCAGCTTCCAAATTTCCGGTAGTTTGCCTCTGCTTAGCGAGTGTGCAAACATCACGCTAAGTGGTGTCGCCAGGATTGAAGCTGCTTCCCTCAATACAGCGGAATGAACCATATCCGGACCAGGAGAAGTGTCTTTTCTTAGGTGCTGCAGTTTACGGAGCACCGGGTCAGCACTCAGGTTCACTTCGGAAAGCCCTGAACAGGTGCAGGTGAAGCTTTCGTCAGTATAGTTGATGTGGGTCGGCCGGAATGTCCGGGAGTATTGTTCAGCCAAAAGATTAGCGGCATCAACGTCGTTATTGGTTGGGCCATTAGGACCAAGCAGTTGGGAAACTCCAGTTTTGCCTTATCGAAGAGAAGCTGCGCAACTGAATAAGCTTTTCAGATTGGAGACGAATTTATCGATAAGCTTGGTCTGGAACTGAAGCCTGTCTTCTCTTATTGCCTTTGAACATATGTTCCTTATGAGTTTATATTGCCTGTATGCGTCGTTATTGTCGGTTCGTTTATATTCGGCCCAACAGTGCCTTTTGCGGCTTAGCAAACGACGAGTGCGGTTCTTGATGATTGGAGATTGTTTGTAGTTTTTTGGGACCATTTGAGGAACTGAATGCTCAGTAGCACATAAGATCGTGTGCAGTAAAAAATCCCAATGAGCATCCACTCCAAGTTGAGGGTGAACATCCCAATCCACCTGTTGTAGATAGTCCTGTAAAGCTAACACATTCAACCGTTTGAATTCAAGCGTCTGTTGCTAGTGGGATATCTTAGCTCTGTTTTGCTGACAAAGCTGAAGGATAGGACGGCGTGATCACTTTTCCCCAGGGGAGCCAGGATTGAGAGGTCGTCAACTAGGAATTCTTCATTTGTGAATACCCAATCTAAGCGCGACGGCGTCTGACTGTTTCTCCAACGAGTTGCCGACTTCACATTTTCGAATAATCCTAGGTCACCGATAAGGTTGAAGAACAGAGCTTCAGTAGAGTTGTCACCTCCAATGTATGTATGATCCACGAAGTTGATTCTAAGAAGATTGAAGTCCCCTAGAATCAGGATTTGAGAGAATCCGAGACGCGTAGCGCGGGTTAATCATTCCAGCAGACGTTTGTCATACTCGATGTCGGCAGTGGGCTTCCTGTAGATGACCCCAACTAGACACCTCGAGGTGGTAGACAATCTTACTGAGCACCATACTGACTCGTCAAGATTGAGAAACTCTTGGTTGTGGAGTTGGTACGCATCCAGGCATGACCGTATGTATAGTGCTACCCCACCCCCCATTCCTGTTTTTCTGTCGTTGCGAAATAAAGACATTCTAGTTATTGCTAGCTCCTGTTCCGTAAACTGAGACGTTATCCAAGTTTCGGATATTCCTATCAGATGGGCATCATTAGCGTTGCTAAGTTCACGTAGCTCATCCATTTTGTTTGGCAGGCTCGCGGCGTTCGTGTATAGGCAGTTTAAGTTTTCAATTTGGAACGCGTGAACTTCTTCCTGTTTGTCTATATGAGACGTGCGTGAGTGGACAGGTAGCCCACCTATACGATGTTTACCGAGTTGGTAGTCCCTGTCCTTTACACGTTTTTTTTATGATCGAGACAGTTCACGAGTGGAATTGTCAGCTCCAGCTTTCGTTTGTGCTTGATCCTGCTGTCGTGGGGCCTATCCGGATGCATATGGATGCCAGTTGGCAATCGACGTCTATTGGCACGAAATGCTTCCAGAGTTGCAGCCGCCATGTGGGAGGAGGGGAAGGTTATCTTCAATAGCCGGGGCCTAGAGTCTCCGTCTCTCTTGGCTAGTCGCATTACCCGTCGGGTCAATATGTTCCTGAGTTTTAAGGAATGCTTAATGAATTTCCATTCCCGAATATCAGAGTTTGCTTGAGTTGGGTCCATATTTTCCGGTACACCTTGCACAATGATATTTCGTCCACGGAAAAACGCCTCGCGAGATTCTTTAGGGATGTTCCGGATGAGATTTCGTTCAGAATACGGCATGTCGGGCAGTATTCTTACGTTCCCATCGGATTTCAGTAAGTGACTGGCTAGCAGGACGTCCTCTACGTCGGAGGCATTCTTAAGTGTAACACGAAGCAGCCTCGGGTGGTTTAGGTGATTAGAGTCCTTCCCCCGAGTGAGCCGTGTGACGGTCAAAGGCTCTATTCTAGGGAGTTCAAGCCTCTTGTTTAATTCTCCCCAGAGCATCCTATCATTTTTGTCCTGCAAACTGAGAGGAAGGTCGGGGTTGTCAATAAGGTTCATGATTATGACAGAGTCGTCACGAACCGTAATTGATTTCCCAGGTTTTCCAGGGCGTCTAGGTTTGGTATCTTGTTGTTTGGATGTCGAGGCGCGTTTTCGATTCCTGGGCTCAGTGATGACCGGGCGGACAGTCTTGGGGGTAGACTGTGAGGCCAAAGCATCAATTATTTCCGCAAGGTACTTGGGATGTTCAGTTTCGGCGGGGACGCTTGGGCCTTTTTACTCCTGTTAACGTGAGTCCAACCACCTACAGGATTTTTGGGAACCACTGTCTCATTCAAGGACTCTTCCCTGGGGGACCCAAGTTTACTGAGGGAGTCGATGACAGTCGATGTTAAGATGGTGCTGAGTTTCAGCACATCATCACTCGTGCTGTTAACAGCACCGTCGATAACCGACCTGTCAATATCCTTTTTCTTGTTTGCCCTGTGCGTTCCAGTTTTAGTACCCGCCATGATACTATCATTTGCCAAATTCTTAGACAACTATCTCTCAGAACTGTTAGTAAAGTAATGATGGTACCCAACATAACTACGGTGTAAGTGTCGCAGGTAACACATACCCACCTACGATCAGACTTGCTGAGTCTGCTATAGGCTGCTGCTATTAGATCTGTACATGCTTCGTGGAACCAACCTTTGCAGCTGCCACATTGCGTGCCAGATGTAACAGCGAAACGGCAACCAGGTCTTTTGCATGAATTTTTCATGGCTAGTGATTTAGACTGTCTTAAAAATACAAGCAGTAAATTTAGGACCGTTAAAAAACACACAGTAAACAAAAACTAGCAAAAATGTATAAAAACAGCTAACGATAAGCTAAAGCTAGTCTTTACATGAAAACCATAAAAAAAACCGATAGTGAGCAAAACCACAGTTAACTATTAAGTTGAGTGAAACACAAAAAAAGAAGTAATCTACCGAACGTATAGCTCAGAATAGATTCTTTAGATCGGAAATGGTACTTTTGTTGCGTAAGAACACAGCAAAAGTTTGAGAAATGTAAATCACGTTAGGACTAAACTTCCCGTCCACAAACCGCGCTCTTACCCTTCAGTCTTCAGTCCTCAGTAATAAGGATAGTAGGTTGATGAACCTGTGTTGATCCTGACAGATTTCCTTCCAGTGATGGTCCAGCTTCTTCTTGAAAATGTTCACTGATGGTACTGATACCACTTGTTCTGGTAATGCGTTCCAGTCATTGACCACTCGATGAGAAAAACGGGACCCCACCTTTAGTTTATTAGATCGCGGTTTTTGAACCTTCTTGCTATGACCTCGGAGATTATTAGTGCTGGAGGGAGCAAAAAGATGAGACATATTAACACCCAAATCATAATTAAAGATACGAAATGCCAGTATAAGGTCACCTCGTGTCCTACGATAAGATAAAGGGAAAAGGTTTAAACGTTTCAAACGCTCATCGTAAGGGAGTTTAGAAAGACCCTTCACTAACTTTGTCCCCACACGCTGGACACGCTCAAGTGATTTAGTATCCTTTATCAGACATGGGCTAGCTGCTTGGATAGTGTGGCCTTACATAGGTGGGACATAAAATTCGAAACATATCCTCGTCGAAGCATTTAAATGCTCGGCAAAGTGACCATAGCGCACGACAACCTTTGGAAGCAACCGCATTGCAGTGCGTAGTAGTTTTCAAGTCGCGACTTATTATTACCTCCAAGTTTTTATGTTCTTGAACGCGTGGAAGAGATGTACCATTAATGGTGTAATGGTAACTATTACCGTGTCCGATGTTCATGAGCACGCTCTTCCTGGAATTAACTTCTAAGCCCCAACATTGAGACGATCTAACCAATTCGTCTACGCCAGCTTGGAGATCAAAATGATCAGCCTCACTTCTTATTGTTCTCCAGATTTTGACATCATTTGCAAATAATAATGTCATCGACCTAAGCGATAGCGGTAATTCATTAACGTAGAGAAGGAAAAGTAGGAGGCCTAAGATGATACATTTAGATAACACCACTTTTGACAGGCTTCCGTTCAGATAACATTCCACTCTGTCTGCGGTCACATAAGAAGTTTCCTATCAATTCCTGTATAGCACCTGTTATTCTAAAGCTCGAGAGCTTCTGCATAAGACCTAAGTGTGAAACCTTATCAAACGCTTTGCTAAAATCTATGAGTATCACATAGACAGAGAGGCCGTTATCTAGGGCTGCTGTCCAATCCTCTCTCGCAATAAGTTAGTCAAGCATGAACGCTTGTTATGAGACCCATGTTGCTCGGGAGTTAACAGATTGTACGAATCTATGTGACTTAGTAACTTAACCCGAATCATCTTTTCAAGTAACTTAACGACTATGCTGGTTAGGCTGACAGGCCAGTAGTTAGATATGATCCATCTCTGACTATCCTTGAATATAGGACTGACTATAGCGTCTTTCCAGTCTCTGGGGGGTTGAGCGAGTGAAAGGGACATGTTGAAGAGCGTCGTGAGCGGTCTTGAAATAATGTCCGCAAGCGATGACAGCAAACATGGATGTAACCCATCGGGGCCCGGTATCTTGTAAGGTTAGAGGTTAGTTATCAACGGAAGAACAATATCCTCGGTCACGTGTATAGGTCCTATGGCTGGTATCTCGTTGTCAATGGGACAAATAGTTGTAACACTACACGTAGAGTAGACTTGACTAAAATAGTTTGTAAATGTCTCAGCTTTCGCTAGATCAGATTGAGCTAGTAAATCTAAATTCTCGTTTAGCAGTAACGGGGGGGATACCATCACTACGTTTTGTCCGCCTTTTAACGTACGAAAACAGTCACTTCGGACAGGTACGGCTGTCGTATGCCAACTGTCGTTCGTAAGCGGTACGGGATTTAGCTATGGTCTTTTTACACATATTCCGGGTTTTTTATATTCGCAGTTAAGTAATGCTTGACCTGTTGACAAGAATAATTTCGAAGTAAGCAGGTGTGAACAAAATAATTTTTTCTTGACTCCTCTTGACGTAACAGTGCTGTCAGGCACTGATAGTCTTTTCACTGAAGTTTAGAACTTTCAGTTTATTTAAGTCATCGTGAGGTTATTGTGACTTGAGTGAAAACGAATTCATTTGCTGTAGGATATTGGAATTATCGGAATCGAAGTTACCCATTACCGTGCAAAATAGTTAGCAAGTTGTAATGTATTGGACTGTCAAGAAACTTATTGGTCACTCATTAGTCTCTCAGACAGTGTATTGGATATAGACTCTATTTGATGTAGAATGTACTCATTGGCACCGGAACTAACAACAGAAACCAGAACAAACGCACCCAATTTCTTGAAATTGTATTTCATCGACATGTCGGTTGTGTTAACCTAACTCACTGGTACTTAAAATTCAAATTATACATTTTTCAACAATCTTCACAATAATCTCCTTGATAGTCAGAGATCATCCACTCTTTGATAATTACCCCCAGCAGGTTCCAGACACCTATTATTATTATGAAGCACCCTTCCTTTTAATAACATTGGTGAGTGTCATTCGTTGTAGAATGTTTATCATTTTTACATCGCAGTAGAAATGTATCTACTCCCGTCTCCAATTATCAAATGTTGAAGCAGAAAATGAGTAATAACAGTACTTGATGTCCTGACAAAATTTTCTGCCTGATCATTAGAACCAAGCTTTCTGAGGATTGTGGAGATATGTTTACACCTCTTAATATTCAGCTGCGTCGTACCTGCGTGAACCTGCACGAAATGAAGGTTATAAGAAGTTACTAATACCACCGAAACCCCTTCCAGACCGAAAACGTTTCTTATTGCTTGGGTTGTGAAGTTACAATTCGGTGAATCCAGGGCGATTAGTATTTCCAATATCTTTGTCACAAGTTTATGAATAGTGACTGACTTCTTCATGCTCTTGTAGAAATATGGTCTTGTAGCTGTAAATAATTCCCCAAAATCAATAGCTCATAAAGTGTTCGACATTGGATGTTGACCACGTTGTCTAAGTGGACTTGTTTAACTGAAGGCTTTCGGTCATGCATCCGTACCAGATCACGTTTCGACCCAGCGTGGGACACTGCTCCTACGTTCACTAGCCAGCTTAGAATAAACGCTTCGAGATATATTGACAACGTATCAAATATATCTTTCCTGCCTCTTCTCGTCTGACTTCTGATTTCCATTGATCGGGGGAAAGCTTCGTATACAGAAGGTGCTACTGGTAGCAGGTTGTGAAATCAGAATACTAGTCGTATCTTCAGTCTACTTCGTTATTAGTACTGCTCTAATAATAGACCTAATCCTAAATTTGTGGATTTCTCATGATGTAACTGCCTAGTCTATAAGATCTTACGTGGAATTCACATCATTGTCTACACTGACTCATTGTATAGTAACAGTCACCATTATATGATGGAGAACACATTTAGGTTGAAGATATAACAATATACGTAATATAAAAATGGTGATATATGAGAATTACCATGCCTGCAAAGCCGAGCCTTGTCATTCGATGAATTGTATCATTGTTTCAGCGTTCTCCATTGTTAACCTTTACTGAATACAAACCATATCAGTAAATATATGCCCAGCTTCAAAGGTCGTGTGGTTAGGGTTCAATGCCACTATAGACTCTTCTTGCTGTCCCAGTAAGGCTCTAAGGAAATAGATGACAGGATTCTGCATTAATCCTCTGTCAGGTCTCAGACTGTACTGAATATAAAGTCCATCTCGAAAGATGACTTTCGACTTATCATGCTCTTCTCAGTTAACTGTCATGCAAGGTATCTCTGCATTTATCTCTCGTCGCCAAAATTCGAGCCTCCACAACGATTTTATATTTTGAACACCCGAATATCCTCAATGTGATGAAGGTATGATAATAAAATCATTTACACACAAAATACTATCAGAGCTAGTGAATAATTCATCTCGCTTTCTAAAATAGAAAGGAAACGTACGCTTAGGACATGAATTTCAACTTGATCAAAGTTTCTTTACAACTCTACACTTTGGAAGGCCATTAATTCTTGCACCCGATGTATGAAACTGACAAATCTCCAAGGGTATTACGTTGTCGTAATGAAACTAATGAGTAGCTTGACACTTGGAAGTAGCACTGAAACAAATAACCTCCCATCTATTTTGATTAAGGGCATATGAAGATGAAACGATATTCCATTTCTTATCCAAAACGACACAACCTATAATTACCTTACGAATATGTCCGAAAAATTTTATTATTCTTTCACTAACATTTTGGAAGGGAAACTTACCGAACTCAAAAATATGAAACTTACATCCTGTGGGTGTGTAAATGTTTATTTCAGTGCTCAAAGTACATCTGAAGCTGTAAAAGGTTTTAAGGGCACAACAAATATAGGGGCTGAAAGTATCCTTACTATATTCCTCAAAAGGTGTGGTGGTAACATGCCACCATTTCATTTTATACAGGCGTATATATTAACAACTTTAGGACCAGCTACATTACCCCGTAATATAATTATAATTACTTCACAAATCACCAAGAAATTTGCGAAACCTTTCATCTCACACTGCATACTAACTCAAAATCTAGTACATACGTCACAACATGGTTCGCAACAGGCAGTTCATGCACGCCTTGCCTCTTTTAGTTCGATGACCACATGATATAATGCTGTCAATAATAAACTAGCCATAACCCATTATTTTGACATATAATAATAATATATTCTGAAAATAATATTTACAGAATTCACACCAGTTTACAGGCATGATCAGATTGATATAAAAATCAACATTTAATGTAGAGAGCAAACATGAAATATAAGAAAGTTTTATGTTTGCTGGTTCAGTAATTGTTAAGTAGTTTATTTATGACATGTATCACGGCAAGCCAATGCAATACCAGGGAACTTGTCATTTTTTCTTAAGTGGATAGCCTGATGATTAGTCAACGTTGTTCTGTAAGGTTATTTCCAGTGCCAGAGCGAGTTATTGATAATTATCTACAACTAGAGAAAGTAAGATTAAAGCAAAGAGCACGGAACAACAAAACAATGATAGCAAGTAAGAGGTTAAACACTTAAAGTTCCGATAATCTCACTTGTGGAGTAAGATACACTTGCAGGCGCTAGAGCATTTAATGCATTTTCAGAGGAGCAAAAGGCATTAATTGAGCGAACAAACAATGGGAGAGAGTTTAACATACGGATAGTTTGAGGTAGATTATTCCAGAGCCTAGAAAACTTACAGGTAAAGTAATTCATATAGAGAGAAGATCTAGAATATGTTTGTTTCGCTAAAGACAAGGAGTTACGAATGTCGTAATGTGAGGCTTTAGCATATTGAATCGCCTGGTTGGATGTGAAGGAGAGTTTGTTAAGTATTTTGAAAAAGAAGATAAGGTTAAGTTTGAGTCTCCTCTTCCATAAAGGGTCAAGCCCTAGTTTACTACACCTCGAATTATATGTCAAGACACTATCAGTTCCAAGAGTACGAAGTGTAAATCGTCTCTGAACTGATTCCAGTCTTAATTTATCCTTTATGCGCGTGCTACTAAGGAGAAACGCGCAGTATTCGAGGAGTGGTCGAACACAGACTTTGTACATTAGAATACGAGACTCGCTGTTATGAAAATTTCGAGTTATGTAACCTATAAGGCGTTGAGACTTGGAAGTTTGTTTCATTATCTGTTCAGTAAACGACAAGTCGTCGGAGTACCTAAGTCCTAGATCTACTACTGTGTGTAACCTAGATAACACTTCACCATTTATGGTAAGATCGAGGTTGAGTGATGTATCACCGAAGCATAACCATCCACATTTAGCTGTATTAAGCTCCAGTTGCCATTTCGAGCACCACTGAGCTACCTTGTTAAGCTCCGTGCTGATACAATTTTGAATATTGCTCAACTCATGTGGAGAAAATGAGTACACCATCTTAAGATCGTCTGCATACAAAAGGGACTTACCCTCGCTAAAACACTCATAAATATCATTAATGAAAACTAAAAAGAGCAAAGGACCTAAGACACTACCCTGAATTACCCCACTTCTAACAGGGACGGCATTCGACAATGAAGAGTTCATTTTAACTATTTGATGTCGATTGCTGAGGAAGGAATCAAACCAGGCTAGTAACGGGTTTTGGACCCCATAAGATGCGAGTTTACCTATGAGAAGTTGGTGGTTGACCATGTCAAAGGCCTTAGAAATGTCCAGGTATAGTACTAATACTAGATATCCTTGGCTACGAAGAGAATAGACTAAATTAAAGTCAAAATGACATGTCATACAGGATCGATTTTTAAGAAATCCATGTTGCGAATCATCAATAAATTGTTCAGTCAATAAATAGTTGGATAGTTCGTCACTAATAATTTTTTCCATAATCCTAGAGATAACTGGAGTAATATTTATTGGCCGATAGTTGTTCATGTCAGTCTTATCTCCGGATTTGTAACGTGGTATGATGTACGCGGTTTTCCAACGGTCAGGATAAGAGCCTGATTCCACAGAGTAAACAGCTTAAGGAGAAGAAGTGGAATATCTGGACCACCATATTTGTAGAGAAATGATGAAATCCCGTCTGCTCCGTGACCTTTCGAAACCTTGAGGTTATTTATAACCTTACTAATTTTCAGACATGTGAAGGAGATAGATTTAATTGAGTTACTAGTCATACATATAAATCTAGAAACAGAGCCATTTATGGATTCTTTGCCATTTGCAAAATTACCACTGAAAAGGTCTGCTATAGTTTTTCGGTCATATATAAAACTATTATTATGCACGATGCGTGGTATATCAACCTTTTGAGTTGATTTAGCACGTTTATTGTAAAGGTGGATTAGGTTTTGCATTTTTGAGCTAGTACTTAGTGCTAATAGCTCTTCATTGATGGCTTTTAACCTATGTTTCTCTTTAATTTGGTTAAAAATTACTGTTATTTGTGTGACTGCCGTGAAGTCGTTGGGTTTCAAATAACGTTTCTTTAGGCGTCTAAGTTTATTACGATATTTAGCTGGTATATATAATTCGTAATGTTTACTAATCCTGTAAGTCTTAATTGGTGCACAGGAGTCTAGACAAGAGTTAACAATCAAATAGAATATGTTGATGGCATCTGTCAGACTATTACACGAGAAGAATTCATAACAGTCTGAGAGTTTGATCAGTGAGCGCAAGAGGTCCCAGTCTGCATGCTTATAATCTCTATAATTGCAGGTTCTTTGAATTGGTCGGTTGTAGGAGGGATAGATGGGGAGAGCACAAGCTACTATCTTATGATCACTGCTTTCAAACTCGTTGTATACTTGTACAGATAGGGGAATGATATCTCTACTAAATATTAGATCAAGTGTATTATCACCCCTTGTTGGGGTACGAACCCACTGTGACCAACAGTACAGATTAAGGATTGATAAAAATTCATCATTGCTTGACTGACAACTACCGGTACTCCAGTTAATCCCAGGATAATTGAAATCGCCAGTGATAATCTTAGCACTGAAGTTTAGAGTAGATGCGTGTATAAATGCATTGATAATAAGATCATTCAAATTATCAGTACTATCAGGAGCTCTATATATACAACCTAGGAGTAGATTATGATTTAGGGTATTGATTGATATCCAGATCGATTCTGGTAAACTATTCAAGATACTATCTTCAACTTTGTTAGTTGTTAAGGTATCCAAAGCAAATATAAGACAACCGCCTCCTCGCTTAGTTTCTCTGTCACAGCGATAGAGTCGATAGTTTTGGATATTTAATTCGGAATCGGCCACTGCTGAATAACACCACGTTTCAGTGATAAGTATAAAAGAAGGCTTGGCTAGAAAGGCTAAGGTTCTCAAGGCTGAAATTTTGTTCAGAAGTGAACGTGCGTTAATAAGTAATAAGTTTAAAAAAAGGAGTGTGTAGTGTAAAAAAACCGAGAGCATCCTTATCGATGGTATGAGTTCTAGCTATGCCTGGACTATGGTTTAATGTGTTTGCCGGATCGCATGGGCTATAGCATAAGCGAATTGTAGTGCTAGTGGAACAAGGGATCTCCGGAGGCCGAAAAAAAATCCTTATTTTGGTAAGGTTGAATAATTTGTTGTACTTGTTTTGGTGGACAATTAAGACAGGTGCCTGCATGTTGGGGTTGCGTTGATGGTGCATAACCTAGTATACCATCTTCCCCACTACGAGAGTGATGAAAAGAGTTACATCTTGCAGGTTTATTATTTATAACATTTGGGGGAAACCATGGGGCACGTTGGTTCATTGCTGTCTGTCTAATAGTAGGCCTGCTAACATGATGGTTGTAGTGGCCGTCTCGTGTAACGTTTGAACGAAATGTGTCCTTATAACCTCCCTTACGATGAGTAGGGTTAAGCATGGTTTCATAAATTATACTTTTGTTTGGTAAGGCCGTTGAAATATTTTTGGTATTCGGTCTAGAACCAGGTTTTTTATTTTCTTTCTTCTTAGTTGGTATATTCTTTTTAGGTTAAGCAGTGTTTTTGTGAGCCTTCACAATAGAATCAGGTGTTTGATTGTGGGCTTCCGATATTACACTGGAAAGAATGACATTAGTGTCTCCATCAGATATGTCCTGGTTATCTAGGGCCACTAGGGGTATGAGAGGCAAACTAGCACACTGTATTGGTATATCAGTACACTGACTAACATGAGATAGATTAGCTGCACCAGTGGGTTCAGCTGCTGGCGCGATCACATTTGTTGTGACCTCAACAATGTTATTTTCGTTCATGGTACGCTTTTGCGTTAGTCTTTGATTGGTGGTTTTGTCTGAGACTGTACGAGCGTTTTTAAACTTCATATGCGCACAGACTAGCTGTTCAGATTCTTTCAAACGTTCCGCTAATAAATGGGAATCGAATCTAAACAGGATAGGGCACGAGTATTTTTGATGCTTTTTGTTAAGTCGGATACATTGGCATGGACTGTCCTGGAGATTAGCTGCCTTTAGTATCGAGTTTCTTACAGTTTTAATGGCAACTTTGTCAGGTATATTACATATAATCACATTATTTCGAGAGATTATTCGCTTGGTGACTTCACTAGCTATCAAGTCGATAACGGATTCTACTTTGATCCTGTCTTCGAGTTCAGAAGTAACTATATCCTTTGACAATAGCAGTCGAAGGGGTGACAGTGTCTTTAGTTCTAGTTTAAGATCATCATGCTTTAATAAAGAGCCCGCAAGTGACTCCACTTTAGAACGCATTTCACTTAATTGCTTATAGACAGCGGCTAATTCGCTCTTAATAAGATCGATACCATCTGTTCGTGAGTTAGAACTCATTATTAAGTTAGACATAGAGTCATCCAGCAACATGTGTGGAATAAGTTCACTCCCACTATTATCTGGTGCAACAGGAGTTTCAGAGCATGGGGTATAGGTAAGACCAAAGTTGTTGACATCTAAAGAAATAAGACTTTTTCGAGCTCGTTTTTGTGTCAGTCGAATCATTTTTTTTCAAGGGTTAATTGAATGTTATTATTGATTTATAAACTAGGGTTTAACGATATATAAGCACTTTGTAATAAATACCGTGTCAGCGTAACGCAAACTTCAAACTTACCGCAAAATTAAATATCTAAGGTAATGCAAAAAATATTTCACAATATAGTGTGAATTAAACTAAATTCTATTGGAATCTGCCACCTTTCACGCATCTGGCTTAAATTTCTTTTGAATGATTGATAGCAAATCATCAGTCTTAAAAATCAATAGTTCTGTAAGTCTTCGGCAATGGATACTGACCGCATTACTTTTAACGGACTCACCTAGCTGACATAAGAAAAAAGCGCGACAAAAATTCTTCCTATTTGAGTTTTCCGTCATTTGGAATAGGCTACCAGTTAGATTACTTGAGGAAAACAAAACAGCACTTATTCACAAGTTAAATAGACTTACAAATGACTCCAAAATCCTTAGTGAACTGGTAGTGTACTGGAATCCTGGAGCTTCTAAAAACATATTTAGCCTAATCACGTTAACAAAATCCTCTTACAAAATTGACTCGTACGTTGCCCATAAACTATCTGAACAAACACAATATATAACTTAGATTATTAGTTGAATAATATTGGAATGGCAGACCAGGTAAATAAGTAATTACTTTATAGGCAAATGAATCAGAAGAGTGCGATAAAACTTTGTTGTATTTCATGGGACATATTCGAACCTATTTGGCCACCTGTTCTGTCTGTTTTGTTTTTTTGCTGTAAAAGATAAATGTTATGAAAAATAGACTTTAAAATACAACGCATTATTCGCATTACCACTCTAGGGTATTCATAGTACAGTATTGTAGATCATCAACGATGATGATTTCTGTGGAGTAATTGTAGGCCTACCAGAGTTAGACAGGAATGGTGTGATGAACCAACTAACGTCGAAGCCACACCTCACAGTCATCACCTCACGTGGATTGCCCCATCGACGGATCAAGAGACTATGGCTGCTCTGAAGACTGTGCAACACTGTTAGGTCGGCTTACAATAAACTCTAGAGAGGCTCATAAAGAGCCCAACCAATCAGCGATTAGTTAGAAGCTATGCTACTAAAATGCTACTAAAATAACAAGGTCCTGATTGGCTGTTAACATACTGTTACTATGGAATCTCAAGGTCTTTTAGTTACTATAAAACCCCTGTTTTTCTGTACATAAATGAACCTTGTAGTAAAGTGCTTCTCTGATACTCGTGTCTTCTCTCTGGTCTTTCAAGTCGCTGAGTAGTGCTAGCCTGGGGTTATCCGAATAGCTAGGATCTGAATAAAGCGTCCACCCTACAAGACATATCAAACACAAAGGACGTTATTATAGAAATATATTAGCTGAAGTAGATACAAGCGAAAGTCATGTGTCCCAACATGCATAAAGCATCTGCCATGACGAAAGACACACGAGTTATACAAGTGAAATTTACCACAGAACATTTATCGAAGCCGTGCACACCTCTGTGACCTGCTCTGCGATTCTTTGTTGAATCACTTTACATTTTCCACGAGAATAAGAACAGTTATTAAACAAACGCGAGCTTGAGCGACCCTGGAAGTGTAGTTCATCACGACGACTAAGCAAAGTATTAGAAGCTTTCACTGACTGGAAATCAAGCTCATTCACTGCCTCACAGGCAATAAATGCTGTTTTAGTTTCTCGGAATGAACTCTTGTGTTTCTGAAATAATCCTCTTCCTAAACTCGGAATATTTATCCCAGCAATCAAACGATCACCAAATTCAGTTTCCAATTGGTCCCTAAAATTGCACTTCCTGGCCTGCCTCTGTAATTCAAATGTGAAGTATTTGACTTGCTGATCATTTTGTCACATCACTTTACGAAATTTTGATTTTTCCCTGCATTCAAAGCTGGCTCACTGCAAATGACTAAATAGTAATTCATTGAAATTAAATTACAAATAATTTCAAATGAAAGTTATGCCAATGGCTAAAAGAATAAACAAAACCTCTTGATTAACAGAATGAGACTGTCACATAAATCAAATGTCAGGAACTTAAGATTATGAATTGACTGAACTAATTATCCCTAAAAATTGACTCTCATAATTCGTAATTTCTTCATCTATATTCTTCTTCTCATCACCAAACATTTCAGAAACTAACTCCCCATTAATTTATATTCAGTTCTTACGCAATAATAATTCAAATACATAATTGAAATGACCTACTAAATAGAGTTCATTCAGTTTATTCATAAAACATATTATCCATGTCTCAGAGTATATAACGTGATCACACAAATCACACGTGAATAACTGATAAGCTTGTAGATGGCATCGAGTCGCGATTGACTATGATCACCACTACATGAAGATTACGTGCCAGGTATCGAATTGGATCCCTCGGTAAGCCCAGAACCGGAAGGCTGTTGACGATTGAAATAAGATATATTTGTTGACGATCTCGTGGTATCGAAAAAATACCCAGACGTGCCAAAGTTTACAGGCGGGACTGCCGAGCGTGAGCGAGTTCGTGCAGGGTCAAAGGCATGGAAGGAAAAGTGTCTTTTGTACATTTAAACAAACAAGTACAGTAGAACAATCAATGGTACAATCGGTCATAATAATAATTGCTTCCATTATACCAATCGCGTACTCGTCACAAATGTAGGTCACGACAAGCTATTTGTTTTGATAAACTTGGTACTCCTCAAGAACTAGCATAGACTGCTCACCAGGATTCTACAATTAGCTCTCATAGTCAAGAAAGGTGACGTATATGACGAGTTACATTCAGTTGATTATTCAACGATGATCCATGGCATCACGATTAGGTCTGTGACAGACGGATCCTCATGGAATCCAACCTATTGATCTCGAAGCTGAAAGTCTACTGAATCTTTCATCCCATTAAGCAACATTCTGTTGAAAACGTTCCTTAATATTCAGTGCTCAGTGAGTTCAGTGGGACTGGTCTCTTCATGAGTTCCTGAAAGTGTTCTACCCACCTGTTCCTCTATTCTTGAAACTCAGTGATTATCCAGCTTTGTTTATCCTTGACATTTCATTCTGGTTCATTACATTTCAACTCTAGTTTCTTCGTGATATAATATAGCTGTTTCATATTTCCTCTTGTTGCAGCTTTTTCCTACGACTTTATATACTATTAGTGAAATTTATTTGTGCACAGACTAGAAACTAATGTAATCCTAAAATATGCGATCCATCTAAATTTTGATCAAGACATTTAGGGGACATTTATGTTATTATTAGGTGTTATGGATTAGATGTATCTGAATAGGTAGGTAACATAAAGGTCTGAATTAGAGTGATCAATGAAACCGAATATACTGACCATAAACTATCAAGTTACTATTGTTTGTTTCAAAGAAGACAATAATAATACGAAAAATTTCAATTTCCAGGAAATCAGTATATTCTGAGTGACATTCATTTTCCGAGTCTACATATACTCGTTCTCTGGAGTTTATTGTTGATAGAAATTTTTTCTTGACAGGTATAATACTAATACTATAGAGATAGAATATAAACAGACTGAACTAAATTTAATCTTGCCTACACCTTCTATGAAAAGTCAACATATAGAGTTTTTGAAGAAGGATCAAATCAACAAAAGATTCTTACTATCACTCAATACACGGAACCTGGGACTATGATTGAGTTACATCACAACCTGAATGCAGTAGGTAATGTGACGTATTAGAGTCGAACTCAATGCATTGAAAACATAGAACTGGGACTTAGAATTGGAGACACAGATTTTCATCTCAAGTGTTGTTGAGTGCATTCACCTCTGTGAAGTCACATACTACAACGACAAAGTATTCCATTGTTCACACACCTTCATTTCCTTTTCCGGATGATGTCAATTTCCATGAAAAATTAGTTTAACCAAACTTGAGAAAAGCGAAAACTGTTACATAATTCGTCACACGTCACTAATCGTTCCGTGATATAATGCTGGAATGAACATTTCATATTGACAAGACAACCGACTAGATAGTTGTATTAGCACACAATCTCACGGCGTGTGCTGTAGATTGATAATAACTGTAACAGTAATTGCAATTAAAATAAACGTCGTAATAACTTCTCAAAACTATTTTCAAATGTTTCTGTGTCAGTAATGTCATATCATGCAAAACTGATGACCATGAGTTGCATAATAAATCGGAAATTTCATGACCTTTCATCTTAATCTGTTTATCAATTAATTACTGAATCAACAAAATCATTTGAAGCATGTAAACAGAAACCAGATAAGTTACCATCATCTGATAAAGGTCAATGGATTTCAAAGGAAAAATCATGTCTGTTTTGAACATAAACATCTAGTAACATTTTCATCGGAAATCAATTTATAATGACAATCTCACTTATCTGCATATGAAAAATATGTAATCAATCATTCTATATCACACATTCACCAAATACTAAACTTATCTAAATCACTAGTCGACACGGGATACATGATCTCACAAGAACAATCAGTCTTACAATTTCAAACCTTGTTTATTTTTCAGCGTGTGAAAACTTTAGATCCTGTCGTGACTATGATTTTGTCAATGGTCCTACTTGGTTCAGTGTCAGCTTTGGCGGACTTACAGTATGTTGCTGTTTATTTAATGGGTCCCCCATTCTTGTGGAGTCCGGAAACAGTTGGACTATATTCGTAAGTATTTCACTTCAAATTCAAATCGTATGATATATTTTATCATTTTATTTCAGCGGTTTTACAATACTTTCTTCCTCCGAAAGCAAACACTTCTCAGTCAAATATGAAATTATTTAAACAATTGTTTTTCAGCAGTAACCGAAAACCTAAATACATTTAGTCATATCGATTGATCCATATGTCTCAAACTCCCAAATCAATTTAGTTTCACTAGGTATTATAATAAAACTGTTTATTTTATTATAATACGCAAATTTTCATGGTTGAAATCATGAGTCAATTGAAGCTAGACCACCATGGACAACCTGGAAGCACTGGACGGCCGTTTCGTCCTATTATGGGACTCCTCAGCAGTGCTCATCTACGATCTCGCCTCGAGAGATTCAAACCCAGGACCTAGCAATCTCGCGCCAGAGCACTTACCCGAATACAATACACAAATTTGCAACTAGTAGTCAGACATAATAATTGCATGAAATTTCCATTGTTGTGAGAATTAACTGGTCGTTTATTTCTATCTCCTACACTCCCAATTGTATATGGGCTTGACAAGAGTAATACTACTTATTAAGTATCTGACACTGTTGTCAGGCTACGATATTTTGAATGGAATATTTGTTTATTTGATTTTGCCACTTCACTAGAAATCGCTTCAAACTACACAGCGTAATACAAGAACAGTTGCATGAACAACATACGTCTATCCAAACTTGAAAATTCACATTTCAAGGGGGTAATCAATACTGGTTTATCTGATGTCTGTGAAATATATCTCCTACACACTTTCAGCAGTCACATGATAAGAATTCATCAAAAATTAAAGCAAACTAGATAACCATTGTTCTATAACTCTGGAATATTCCACACTGTATTTAGTGCACGAATTTCCAGTCAACTGATATGTTATGCTACGAAGCTTCAACAATTCATGCATTTCTCATACCGAGTTTCACACACATTCGTCAAACATCTCAATGTTAATTTCAAACAAATTGTTTGATATAGGATGAATGATAGAAACACCTCTGAAATGTTGATTATCAGAAACACCTCTGAAATGTTCCAGACTGTATTTAGTGCACGAATTTCTAATCAACTGATATAATACGCTACGCAGCTTGAACAATTCATGCATTTCTCATACTCAATAACAAGTACATTCGTCTATGTTCTCAATGTTCATTCAAATCATAGTGTGTGATATGAGAACAAGTCGTCCTACACAATCCACTAAAGGTGATTATGTGTAACCGAATATCTATCCTCTCACCGATTCGATGACATTTCAAATTATTCTATCACTAAACAACCACAATCAAGCTTCAGCTTTCACTCTGTGTAGGATTTAATTTGGCCTACGAATATACTACTAGAACTTCAAACGCGATACTGGCGATCACAGAGTCTATGTGAAAGCTTTCGTCAGAACAAGGACAACTTGGCTTTAAACTTCATCTGTTTCCAAACATAAATTCAATTAGATTAGTACAATAATTATAAGAGAATTACAGTGATTAAGTGAAATGCACAAACATACCGACAACTATTGCATGTCTTGTCGAAATGAATAAATAATATGAGTCACACTAATATAATGGGATAATAACATCTTCGAATTGGTAGGTCACATGCAACAGTGATAATTCAATTACACATCAGATCAGATTATAGTGGCAGGAGCTTAAGCAACGATTTGATTAGTTAGTAATGGACATAAATAACACTGTGAAATAGTATGATTGATCATGCTACTAATTTCCATTTGGA
This sequence comes from Schistosoma mansoni, assembly GCF_000237925.1. Classification (NCBI taxonomy): domain Eukaryota; kingdom Metazoa; phylum Platyhelminthes; class Trematoda; order Strigeidida; family Schistosomatidae; genus Schistosoma; species Schistosoma mansoni. Next base: position 31,724,396 of record NC_031502.1, on the reverse strand, counting down.
CTAAACATCATTCAGGCTCTCTCCAATACACATATCACTGTCATATGCTGTGGTGCCATCTTACATGTATCAAAAGCACTAACAGACCAGATATTTGTATGTTAGGTGTACATGGATTCTTAGGAGAAAAGATGCTTTCCATTGGATTGAACCACACATCATCAAGTATCACAAAAGCAGAAATATCACACTACAAGTGAGCAGCTGAAGCATCAGACATGCCTTCAGATAATAATAATAATAATAATAATAGTAATAATAATAATAATTTCGTCCTCATATTTCAATCTTTTCCATTTCTTCAATACTCTGTAGTGGCGTAACTGATGTGACAGCAGCTCTTCTCTCAGTCATCTGTACTGTTTTGATCATCAAATGTGACGAAAGGCGAAAAGCAAAAGCTCTCACAGATCAAAATGCCACAAAACACAGTCAAGCAAATCTTTATACACGTCAAATGAATTTACTTATTACAGTTTTCGCTGTATCAATCATAATGTTAATGGTGAATCGTTCAGTGGTCGGAGTAGCTTATCGATTTCAACTACCAACTGCGAATATTCTAATTTATATCGGTAAATGTTTGGTGCTTTGAATTTTATCATGAATAAATACATCTATCAATCACTCAAACCCAATTAAACACATGACTGAAATGATGAGAGTTGTTATTGTTTTACTAATGAATTGGATATAATTAAAATTAAATCAGTCATATTAATTTATGTATCTACTGTTCTTACATTGCAAACTCAGTCACAAACTAATTGTGTCAATTGTGTTTAATGTATGTTGAACTGATGTAGTATTTATGGCTTTACACGTGAGATTGAGTGTGCAATACTTCTCACGAATTCCTTGTACAGGCCGTTCATATGCTTGAAATAATATAAATACTAAGATGAATTTACAACCATCTGATAAATCGACATGAAAGACTAGACACGAGTCTTCCTCCATTATTCGTGATAAGTTCATAATTTTGTATAGAGTGATAGATGAAGTTATTTAGAGAGTTGGAAATCCACGAAACCCATGCTTCATCTATTCATTTCTTTCACAGTTTATCTGTTCATACGAATGCAAGATATACATTCGTATATATCCATCTTCACTATGCATTCAGCTGTTCAATACAAATTTGTTAGTCGGAATGTAATTTATCTAGTCATTAAAATTCATATTTCGTTCATCACTCTCACTATAAATAATGCATTTCGATAGCCACCATATCCTCCATGAATCACATTACACTTCAAGTATGGTCTCATCAGCGTGCACTTAACATTCTAAATAAACCACAACACTGCACATCGGTTTCCGGTGACTAATATCAGTTGTTGATTGATCTGTTGTTCATCTAGATAGTTTTGGAAGAAATATCAGAATCTAAGTAAGTATTTACACTGAAACAAAATCATCCACCATCATTTCTAGCATCAATCATGTCCTCATCTGAATAATGCAGGTCGCACCAATATAACAGTAGACAAATTAATTAGCGTAATGATTTCCAGATTTACACTAGATAATGTGAACACACACATTCAGATGAATTGCTCCAAGATGTTTGGATCGTTTATCTAAATTAAGAATACGTTATATTTGCTAGGATGATTGTTAGAAATATGTTGACTGTCTTGACAGTTTCTAAAATTACAATTACAGGATATCGCATTGAGATAAAATGGTCAATACACAATCCAGATTAGTACAGGAATTAACGGTCTAATGATGGTAGAGATAAAAAGTTTGATTTCAAGTGCAGGAATGAACATACGGAATAAAAAATATAAAGTAGTTTTCAAACCCGGGATCTAAGAGAAGACAAAAATTGTATGTATATCTACAGTTGTGACCGATTATGACCCATGACCATCAATATCTTAAACTTTTGATTAAGATAACCATACGGACCCAAACCAGATGGTCAGTACCTACCAGAAAGAAACAGTCGGAATATCAGTGACTTCATGAACAAATTCCATGTTTTTGTTTGACATCTTAACTAATCCTAAACCAGCAAACATCGTCCATCGAACTATGTAGCCGCCAGACAAACGCAATACATATCCTAACCACCTCAGTCGATGGGGATTCAATGATTTACTAACAGATTTCTCATCCTTTCTCTAGTACCTTATGCTTATTCTCAGTACTGTCCACTCCGTGATTTGAACACCTGTCAGTGATGCTTCAAAGGTACCCACTGTAGAGTACTAGTGACTCATAAAAAATGCTCTACTTTCATATGTGATTTTTCACAACCACAATGAAGAACATAATAAACTTCCGGACAGTAGTACCGTCCTTTGGGTGCCAGACGGACATCTCGCCAACACCACTATTGATGTGAAGTGGAAAAGCTAGTCCAGGTTTCTGATCTCATGTTAAGATTTCTTCAGACATCAACCCATCAAGAATGACTTGGATTCTGAGATAAGTGATGTGGTTGACACGCCTTACTACTTCATTCTTTGTTATTTCTTCAGGCGCTGGTGTAGACCAGCTCTGAATAAATACTTTACATATATAGGAAGAAGCACGTTCCAGATATGGTTTCATTGTTGCTCGGGATGTCCGGAAGACTCTGAATTCTTTCAGCGTCTTCGCCAAACAGGACTATATCACCTATGTATTTTAAGTCAACAGTGGATCTCCTGGTATAACATCAAGTTCTGAACGTCAGGTGATGAAAGTGTTATCCTTAGAAGAATGTCTATGACAAAGTTGAACAAAACTACTGAAAGTGGACAGCCCCTATAAGCACCACTTGGTATGATCAATCCTGATGACAATTCATCATGAGACATGACTTGACCAGTAGTATTAGAGTAGAGAACCTGCACAAAGTTAATTCGCTTCCTCAGTACGCCTTTCAATGACAAACACGACCATAAAACCTATAGATGGACTGGGTTTAATGCTGCCTTCAGGTTGGGAAATAGTATCATTGTTGAGTGTCGATAGAGAGGTTTATTTTTGAGGCCGTCAGTCAGTCACAACGTAGAACTTCGTACGCACTTCAGTTCGAGTTGCCATACCAAATTAACACAGAGATGTAGTTGTCGATTCAAATCTCATAGTGGCTGAAGTAGTAAGAGTATAAGTAGTAATCCAAAAGATTGGGGTTCGAAGATGTTATTCAAGGAGTATAATCCCGTGAAATAAACTTGGAAACAGAAAAAAGATAGAGACATGAAGAATTCAGAAGATTAGAGTTTGGGAGAACACAAAGAGTGGATGCACCTTCGCCATTGCAAACGATGTTGAGCCATGCCATTCAAGGTCTCTAACCATCGATTGCTATCATCTCGCGAATCCCAACCAAGTAGTCTACACCTACCAACATGGCTCAGTCAACGTTTTAATGACTTCATGGATTTGTGCCACATTTTGGTCTGGCCGCCCCTAGCTTTCTTCCGACCTACTCCTACATCATAAAACATTGCACGTCGGGGCAGTCGGTGGTTGGGCATACGTAACACGTATCCAAGCCATCTCAACTGATGAAGTTCCATGACTTCATCAATCAATTTGCCATCCTTACCTAGTATCCGTTTCCTAACAACTGCATTACTTACTCGGTGGTCCCAGGATATACGAGCAATGCTTCGAAGACACCTATGATGGAATACTAGCAGCCTACGAATATCCTCTACTCTTATCAGCCATGTTTCATTACCGTAAAGTAGAACGGAACGAACTGCTGCGCAGTAAACCCGTCCATTGATTTCGTTATGAAAGATGGATATTTGGCCAGTGAGCATCTGGTGTTCTTCATACACGCTATCATTTAAATAATGGCGGCTGAATATTTTACAGGATTAAGTGTTTTTATTGACTGTCGCTAATGACAAAAGAATTCTCATATCTGTCCAAGACATTCTCCCACATCTGCCAACAAACAAGCATGTAAATACATAAGAATAGGAGTAAATGGCCTCCACTGAACATAAACAAAATGCCAAGAATCATGTTCCAAACAATTATCAGTAACTACACACAGCACAGAAAAGCTGCATCGTTTTCATTGGGTTAGTTGACTGGTATAAGAAGACTAGGAGCATCTTAATCAACGAGTTTAAATCTCCAGTTATGAAATATCGACTCATGACAAACTAAGTATGGGTTCAAATGAAATATGAATTCACAAGAACAACTTGTTAAGTAACTTAATAAGAGAAAACGGCATTGTATAGCACTTCAATCTTTAGATAGTCAAAGTGAAATCAATATGTAGGAAAGCTATTTTTTAACTTAAAATAACATTACATCGACTTTCACATGAATTATGGTTTTCATAAGCTTTTTGACAAGAGGCTTCGAATATTTTATTGATGAATTACAATATTGAAAGCTTGATTCATAAAAACTATTTATCACCAAGACAACCTGTAATGATTATTTCATTGAAATGGTTACATTTCAATGTCTTATGACAAAATCAATATCATATCTTCATAGTAAACTGACAAACATTTCAACTATTTGACAATCATATTTACAACATCAAACACATTTTTCACTTTTAGAAAGATAAAATCATAGAAAAAAAATTTTTTATTACAATTTTTGTAGGTGATTCAGTAGAATGATCTTTTCTTTTGGAAATAATACTTAAGGTAAGTTTTCTGTTATACACTTTTTTTTGAAATGAATAGATGAGATAAGAAACGATTAAAACGTATCTCCGAAATAATTAGGAATATTATCTGATTTTGTCTCTTCACCTTCTTCTACTTCTTTTACATTATGAATATTGTTTAATTCATCATCATCTTTCAATTTGGAATTTTGTTTCTTCATCACCAATGGTAATACTCTATTTGTATAAGAATGTAATAAAATTAATACTCATACATGTCAGAAGGGGTTTTTGTGGAGATTTTAATATTTTCATAGTTGAAAGCATGAATCAAGTGAAGCCAGACGACCAAGAAAAACCTAGAAGCACTGGATGGCGCGAGACTGGTAGGTCTTGGGTTCGGATCTCGCGAGGCGAGGTCGTGGATGCGCACTTCTGAAGAGTCTCACAATGGGACGAAACGGCCGTCCAGTGCTTCCAGATTTTCCTTGATGGTCTAGCTTCAATTGATTCATGCTTTCAACTCATATTTGTATTGAATATTTAGTTAACAAGGTAATAATGATATTAACGAACATTCTGTTACAATAATGGTCATTATCTTACTGGTGATGACTAAGTTTGAAGTGAATTCATCAAGTTCCAGTGGCAAAAAGTAATTTAAAGAAATTAACTATATTCAGAGTGAAGGATATTGGTATACTCGACAGCAATGGATGATGGTTAGCTAGTGTCACTAGCTAGCTGAAGTTGAAAGTAAGAACTAATAGATATAAAATGTATGATCTCAAACTAACTCACTTGTTGCTGGCTTTTGAGTTAGTGGTTCCGGTTCCTGGTGAGTTGATCGGTGCACACGGTTGAATGGCTTTAAAACTAGTATAAATGTTCATTGACCACTGGTTACCGATGGATGTCTTGCTAATTTCATTCGATTATGAGAACCATCTTAAAAGACTATATTTTTCTAACTTTATGATAATACTACTAATGAACATAAGTGTTTGGTGAAGGCCTACAAGTGGTACTAGATGACTTGTCTGTTCACAAACAAATATACACGTCATTTCATCTTAAAATGTGCATCGTCTAAGTGTGCCAGGTTAATTTATGTTCAAGGTTGAACGTTTTCTTTTTAGACCAGCTAAGCTACTACCACTCGTCGCTTTGTCAACTCTGAGTAGATTGTCAATGTTACTACCACTTAGGACAAATTATTTAATAATTACGTAATTGAAAGTTCCTTCCATTGAAAACTTTATGTGACATTTAAGCATCTGTCGATAAAGATGGAAACTTCATACAATCAGATCCCTTGATTAATTTAAACAGTAAAAACAACAAGGTTTACAGAATAAAGTGAATTCACTATATTTCACAGTTTCTCATCAGTTGCATACAATCTCAAATTACAATTACTCGTATAAATATAATTATTGACAAATGTTTAGTATACTTTAGTTTGTGAACTTTAGCTAAATGTTCGAAACGTAATCAAAATTATAATAATCAGAAGAATGGGTATACAAAGTGTATTATATGATATTATAATGATATCTATGTTAGGAATTGTAATTTGAGGTTGTATGCAACAGATGAGAAACTGTGATATAGAGTGAATTCATTTTATTCTGTTAACCTTGTTGTTCTTGACTTGTTTCAAGATTGAACCATTTCCAAAAATCCTACGTCATTTTATTAACTACTAGGACTACTGAATGATGAGATTGTTTCATCTGATTGTTGGGTTCGATAACATGAAGTATTTTAATCAGTCTTTGATTCACATTCTGAACAGAGATTCTATTACGTCTCGTATTCTCTTCTTATGCTTTTCCAACATCTTAATTCTTTGGAAGCATTTATGTCAGATGGTCTACCGATGAATAGTTTTATCTAGCGATTTTTCTGTATCAGCTACTGAAAACGAGCCACCACACGATGGTCGTTTCTTCGTAATAGCAGTTCCCGAAGTTGGCACCAATTAAAACACACAAAATTGAGTAGATAATCTTGATCTCATGTGATAAACTACGTATCATCCAACCATTAAGTTTAAATCTAGTTGTCGCCATTTTCAAACTTTAAATGATGGTAAGAAAGCTGATTTTCCCAAATGAATGTATGTGCATTAATAAATGGTTTATTTCGTATTGAACAATAAACGTACCCTGAACGTTCTACACAACAAACTTTTATACTTTGGAAACATTTTAATCCCATTAGTTTATATATTATGGCAAATATTGTTTACTCTTCAATTGTGTGAGTGTTTCTTACACTAATTCTTATTTTATAGAGGGAAATTCACATTTTTTTCAAACTACTTACAAGTCAATAATGAGTGTTATTAACATTATTATGACAACAATGATGAATACTGTTCCTGGAAACGTCAGTACGGTTCCAGCATATATTGCAGGCAGTGCTGTAAAACTGATGAGAAGACCGATTCGAGAAACAAATGCGGCAATCGATTGCATAAAACCTGAAATGTAAGATAAGTGAATGTATTTTATCATATAAAAATTATATTCAATAGCTCAATGAAAGAATTTCTGTGCACCTAGTTATCTTCCATAAATTCTATATATAATGAACAACTATTCATGAGCATCTATCATATTCTGTCTTCATATTTTAAGTTTGAAATCAATCATCAACTTTGGTTCATATTTCACAGGTGAAAATTTACTGTGTGGATCAACTTCTGCTGTTTAATCTCATTTCACTAAAATCACTCTCAATAATTAATTTTCTACTTGAACTATGTAAATAAATCAAAATAGTTGGAATAAATTTTTACCTTGTTTACTTGAGTGGATACTAATGGAAAGCATTGTTCGAATTATTGGAACAAGAAAGCTTTTCGTCAATCTTGGAATGGAAGCTAAAATTTTTGAAAAATATTAAATTCTAATAACAGTTTATACATTTTAAATTTTATAATTTACGTGCAAGACTGATGTTCAACACATTTGACTTTAGACAATAAAATAACAGGATGCTAAGCCAGTGGTCTAGAGGTTAAGCACATGAAGGACATTGGATACATATTTAGAAGTGATGTGAATGTGCACAGTTGATGTTTCCTATAATCGGATGATGCAGAAATCTAGTGATTGCTGGTTTCAACGATTGTTTATTCAAGATAAGTCTCAGGAATTAACTGAATTATTCGACTCACATTTATGGGTAATGCTCGACGACAAACCTCTAATGTCTACTGACAATATATAATAAATATATATTTCCATCGAGTGTGTAAAATAGTGTTTACAACAGAGTCATGTAAAACATCAATCGATTCATCAATTCGACTCACGATTATCCGTTCAATCTCAGCAAATCAGTAGAATTGGGAATCAAGAGTTCTGTGTTGGTTGAGTACAAAACATAAAACACTAACACTCAGAGTTTTGTAATGAAGTGAAGTTTGATTCGACTACTGTGTGAGAGTTCCTAAAACCTACTTAATCAACCTAGAGAGACGACAAGACTGCTCATGAAACTGGAGTACCGAGGATTAGAAATAAATATTGGCAACTCATTTGTACTTATACATTGTCAGATTGGTTGTGAGAAGATCATATAATAGTTGTTGATTGAAGAATCACGTTGAAAATAAAGATTATTAGAGTTTGACCTAGCTGATCAGTGATATTCTGTTCTACAAAAAATTTGAAATCCCCACGTCTCGTACAGACTGTCTTCGAGAGTGCACCATGGTTAATGCTCTAAAACACTGAATGGAACAGTTGTTTAATGGTCGAGTGTTTTCAGTGGTTGTGTGTTATTATAACCAATGTAAGAAAATGTCAAGACAGTCAACATATTTCTAACAATCATCCTAGCAAATATAACGTATTCTTAATTTAGATAAACGATCCAAACATCTTGGAGCAATTCATCTGAATGTGTGTGTTCACATTATCTAGTGTAAATCTGGAAATCATTACGCTAATTAATTTGTCTACTGTTATATTGGTGCGACCTGCATTATTCAGATGAGGACATGATTGATGCTAGAAATGATGGTGGATGATTTTGTTTCAGTGTAAATACTTACTTAGATTCTGATATTTCTTCCAAAACTAACTAGATGAACAACAGATCAATCAACAACTAATATCAGTCTGATAACTAATATCCGACTAACCAAATTTATATTGAACAGCTGAATGCATAGTGAAGATGGATATATACGAATGTATATCTTGCATTCGTATGAACAGATAAACTGTGAAAGAAATGAATAGATGAAGCATGGGTTTCGTGGATTTCCAACTCTCTAAATAACTTCATCTATCACTCTATACAAAATTATGAACTTATCACGAATAATGGAGGAAGACTCGTGTCTAGTCTTTCATGTCGATTTATCAGATGGTTGTAAATTCATCTTAGTATTTATATTATTTCAAGCATATGAACGGCCTGTACAAGGAATTCGTGAGAAGTATTGCACACTCAATCTCACGTGTAAAGCCATAAATACTACATCAGTTCAACATACATTAAACACAATTGACACAATTAGTTTGTGACTGAGTTTGCAATGTAAGAACAGTAGATACATAAATTAATATGACTGATTTAATTTTAATTATATCCAATTCATTAGTAAAACAATAACAACTCTCATCATTTCAGTCATGTGTTTAATTGGGTTTGAGTGATTGATAGATGTATTTATTCATGATAAAATTCAAAGCACCAAACATTTACCGATATAAATTAGAATATTCGCAGTTGGTAGTTGAAATCGATAAGCTACTCCGACCACTGAACGATTCACCATTAACATTATGATTGATACAGCGAAAACTGTAATAAGTAAATTCATTTGACGTGTATAAAGATTTGCTTGACTGTGTTTTGTGGCATTTTGATCTGTGAGAGCTTTTGCTTTTCGCCTTTCGTCACATTTGATGATCAAAACAGTACAGATGACTGAGAGAAGAGCTGCTGTCACATCAGTTACGCCACTACAGAGTATTGAAGAAATGGAAAAGATTGAAGTATGAGGACGAAATTATTATTATTATTACTATTATTATTATTATTATTATTATTATTATTATCTGAAGGCATGTCTGATGCTTCAGCTGCTCACTTGTAGTGTGATATTTCTGCTTTTGTGATACTTGATGATGTGTGGTTCAATCCAATGGAAAGCATCTTTTCTCCTAAGAATCCATGTACACCTAACATACAAATATCTGGTCTGTTAGTGCTTTTGATACATGTAAGATGGCACCACAGCATATGACAGTGATATGTGTATTGGAGAGAGCCTGAATGATGTTTAGTCCAAATGGAAATTAGTAGCATGATCAATCATACTATTTCACAGTGTTATTTATGTCCATTACTAACTAATCAAATCGTTGCTTAAGCTCCTGCCACTATAATCTGATCTGATGTGTAATTGAATTATCACTGTTGCATGTGACCTACCAATTCGAAGATGTTATTATCCCATTATATTAGTGTGACTCATATTATTTATTCATTTCGACAAGACATGCAATAGTTGTCGGTATGTTTGTGCATTTCACTTAATCACTGTAATTCTCTTATAATTATTGTACTAATCTAATTGAATTTATGTTTGGAAACAGATGAAGTTTAAAGCCAAGTTGTCCTTGTTCTGACGAAAGCTTTCACATAGACTCTGTGATCGCCAGTATCGCGTTTGAAGTTCTAGTAGTATATTCGTAGGCCAAATTAAATCCTACACAGAGTGAAAGCTGAAGCTTGATTGTGGTTGTTTATTGATAGAATAATTTGAAATTCATCGAATCGGTTACACATAATCACGTTTAGTGGATTGTGTAGGACGACTTGTTCTCATATACACACTATGATTTGATGCTGAGAACATAACCATGTACTTGTTATTGAGTTGAAATGTTGTTCAATGGACGTATTATTAGTTATTAGAATGCAAATAATCAACATTTCAGAGGTGTTTCTCATCATTCATCCTATATCAAACAATTTGTTTGAAATTAACATTGAGATGTTTGACGAATGTGTGTGAAACTCGGTATGAGAAATGCATGAATTGTTGAAGCTTCGTAGCATAACATATCAGTTGACTGGAAATTCGTGCACTAAATACAGTGTGGAATATTCCAGAGTTATAGAAGAATGGTTATCTAGTTTGCTTTAATTTTTGATGAACTCTAATCATGTGATAGGCAGATGACTTAGCTTCTATGTGACGAACTAAACATAGAAATAATGAATGCAAATAAATCATCTTACATTTGTTCTGCAGCGCATTTATCAGGTTAACACAGAAACAAATGTCTTTGCATGATATTTCAAATGTGTAACTACATATTATCTAACTAGTCGGATTGTCAATAATTTTGTGAAGTATTATGATAACAACGTGATGAGATTTTGGCTTCTAAACGTGTGTATAGGAGATATATTTCACAGACATCAGATAAACCAGTATTGATTACCCCCTTGAAATGTGAATTTTCAAGTTTGGATAGACGTATGTTGTTCATGCAACTGTTCTTGTATTACGCTGTGTAGTTTGAAGCGATTTCTAGTGAAGTGGCAAAATCAAATAAACAAATATTCCATTCAAAATATCGTAGCCTGACAACAGTGTCAGATACTTAATAAGTAGTATTACTCTTGTCAAGCCCATATACAATTGGGAGTGTAGGAGATAGAAATAAACGACCAGTTAATTCTCACAACAATGGAAATTTCATACAATTATTATGTCTGACTACTAGTTGCAAATTTGTGTATTATATTAATATAAACAGTTTTCTTATAATACCTAGTGAAACTAAATTGATTTGGGAGTTTGAGACATATGGATCAATCGATATGACTAAATGTATTTAGGTTTTCGGTTACTGCTGAAAAACAATTGTTTAAATAATTTCATATTTGACTGAGAAGTGTTTGCTTTCGGAGGAAGAAAGTATTGTAAAACCGCTGAAATAAAATGATAAAATATATCATACGATTTGAATTTGAAGTGAAATACTTACGAATATAGTCCAACTGTTTCCGGACTCCACAAGAATGGGGGACCCATTAAATAAACAGCAACATACTGTAAGTCCGCCAAAGCTGACACTGAACCAAGTAGGACCATTGACAAAATCATAGTCACGACAGGATCTAAAGTTTTCACACGCTGAAAAATAAACAAGGTTTGAAATTGTAAGACTGATTGTTCTTGTGAGATCATGTATCCCGTGTCGACTAGTGATTTAGATAAGTTTAGTATTTGGTGAATGTGTGATATAGAATGATTGATTACATATTTTTCATATGCAGATAAGTGAGATTGTCATTATAAATTGATTTCCGATGAAAATGTTACTAGATGTTTATGTTCAAAACAGACATGATTTTTCTTTTGAAATCCATTGACCTTTATCAGATGATGGTAACTTATCTGGTTTCTGTTTACATGCTTCAAATGATTTTGTTGATTCAGTAATTAATTGATAAACAGATTAAGATGAAAGGTCATGAAATTTCCGATTTATTATGCAACTCATGGTCATCAGTTTTGCATGATATGACATTACTGACACAGAAACATTTGAAAATAGTTTTGAGAAGTTATTACGACGTTTATTTTAATTGCAATTACTGTTACAGTTATTATCAATCTACAGCACACGCCGTGAGATTGTGTGCTAATACAACTATCTAGTCGGTTGTCTTGTCAATATGAAATGTTCATTCTTGCATTATATCACGGAACGATTAGTGACGTGTGACGAATTATGTAACAGTTTTCGCTTTTCTCAAGTTTGGTTAAACTAATTTTTCATGGAAATTGACATCATCCGGAAAAAGAAATGAAGGTGTGTGAACAATGGAATACTTTGTCGTTGTAGTATGTGACTTCACAGAGGTGAATGCACTCAACAACACTTGAGATGAAAATCTGTGTCTCCAATTCTAAGTCCCAGTTCTATGTTTTCAATGCATTGAGTTCGACTCTAATACGTCACATTACCTACTGCATTCAGGTTGTGATGTAACTCAATCATAGTCCCAGGTTCCGTGTATCGAGTGATATTGATTATCCTTTGTTAATTGGAATGAAATGAAGACGAATGTGATGATCATTATCGCTCAGTTTGTAGAGATATCCCTCCATCTATCAGACCACGGTGAATTCGGTCTTCCACTTGAACTAATTTAAAGCCATTGATGAGAGTCCACTTTTATTGGAAAATCGCAAACACTATTCCACAAAACATCTAATGAGTTCACTAGTGGATTTGGATCTTAATAAAATAAATTGTGGACATGCTCATGGTGTTGTATATGGATAGTTTGCTAACCCATATCATCAGAAATATATTACGTGACCATTTCTGAATTTTCATACATTTTATCTTTAAAACATCATAGGAATATAATTGTAGCGATACTTTAACAAGAGAAAAGAAACATTATAGGTAAAAAAATAAATGTCAATCTACTAACTTGAAATGCTTCTGTAACTCTGCTTGTCAACGTCTTTTCAAATTCCATTTGAATGCTACGAGTATCATCATTTGGATCATCATTCTTTTCTTCATCAATAGGCTGTTTGTCCGGTACAGCCATTATTTTCCTTCTGTTTTTATGCGTCTCGGGTAAACAGAATATTAAAATTAAGCTTGGAACGAGTAAACCTAATGATGTGAACATGGCTACTTGAAATCCATAGTGGTAGATTAAAGCTCCTAGTAAGTGGAATGAAAAAAAAACACTTTATTTCAGGCGATTTAAATTGATAATTACACATACATAAACTGTACACTGTTTACGATGTACTTTAGTTACTTTGAAAGATAATGGATTTCAGTCGAACGAAAGTGAACGCGCAATAATTGAAGTTATGCATGTTTAATTGGAAAATGATTTCCACCAGAGATAATATTAGTAATTTTGTATATGAACTGGTGGATAGAATGTCAAGTACTTGAGTCGTCTTTTCATGTGAATCTGTTTGAAAAGACTTTAAGGTGTTTTTACTAGGAAAATCCTTATTGTATGGGAACAAAATCAATTGAAATCCGTTCAGCTAATGTTTAGAACAGAAGATGAATCACACTAGAAATAATGTCCGAGATATTGTCAGTGTTTATAAAGTATCTCATTGAAATAAAGGCGAAAATCTCTTATTCAGACAAGTGCTAATGTTCATGTAGTGTTCACATATCCATGAAGTAAGAGTTGATAATTTTGTCTAGAATGATATTGAAATCTTCTTAATGAAACCATTCAGATGAGACGATATAATGCGGCCAAGATACTTTAAAGTTTTGCTAAGATCTAATTTATCTTTAAAGATATACAACCTTTTATTAAATTATGAATATAAAATTTTTAAAACATATTTATCAATTAACCTCCAATCGGTGATCCTGCTGATACACATAATGCAGCTATTCCGTCAAAAATTGTAAATAATATCCACATTTGTTTATCAGAGGACTTTACATTTTTTCCATCTGTTTTTTCCTTTGAATGCATCTTGGATAGATGACAAACGTCTACTTGGATAGTGGCAACCTGAGCAAAGAGTGACAAAAGACCACCACCAAAAATCGCTTCCAAAAGTCCGGGGATTAAAATCAGCCACAAATTCAGCTTCAACAACACAATAAGACCTGAATCAATAAAAAATTGAAAGCTTGAATTACTTCATGGTAATTGAATATAGATTGAGGTCGTTTACATTACAATTGATTCGAAACAAGATTAATTTCAGTGTATTTTAAACTTTATTAAAATGTTATATGAAATGAGTGATTCGTAAATAATTTTATGTCATATCTTAGTGTGTGGTGTGTGCGATTGATGTCGACAGATATAAATATTATGTATCACCAACCGGAAGTGCAATGCCTGATGGCAGAAGGTTAGGAAGATCGAAGAGTAGATATTTAGAATAAAGAGTCATTAGCGTGGAAACGAAGGAACAATCAATTCTGAGACAATTGATTCATATAATGCAAATGAAATATCGACTGCATGGATCTTAAATTTTACCAAAATACTTTATATAGCGCTGAAATACGTTTGGTTGTCCTCGCCTATGTTCTCATTCACAATATTGGGTTCTCACTTACATAATATGGAAATCCAAGGGTCAGTATAAGTTTCATGATAAAACACTGTGAATCGGTAACAAATTATTGTCGTTGCGTTCAACTGATTACAATGGAAGTTGACAAATATCTCATATAACAATGAACAAGTATTATCATGCCAGTATGTTGATAAAGTATACTAGTGGGATGCCTATGCTCTTCCACGAGGAGTAACAGGCGTAAATAAGTATGTTGACCAAATGAAAGCTATTATTTGTAAAAGGAAATATATATCAATCTTATTTCAAGTCTTCCAATTAGCTACAAATAGACTTAAATTAGAAACAATATTGTTATTAGGAAAAAGAAGAATTAACATAAACTTGTTTGATGAATTCAAGGTGTATGTTTGAAACAGGTGAGTAAAGTGTGATTGCATGAACATGACATAATCTAATATTGAACACTTTATAAATATGTTTTTGCTTATGTTTTCTTTAAATTTAATAGATAGATCTAATGTACAAAACAAATAAACTTACTTTATTAAAACTCAAAATGGATTTAGCAGTAGGATTATTCAAAACAAACTGAGTATATCACCACAAAACAATTGTGATTTCAGACCTTAGTAATTTGAGTATGCGTTTACTATATTAAACAAGAGTGAGATTGATTTGTCACATAAATTTAGACCTGATCAAATAAGAGACGTCATTCCTAACATTCTGTACGATTTTTTCTATTTAAATACTCTGATGTAAGGCAGATAATTACGTAGTATAAAAGGTGTATATTACTTACCAGTTATACCAACATGCAAAATTTCACCGATTAATAAAATTCCAAACGCTGCTCGACGACCATATCGATCAGACAAATAACCCACTAATAAAGTGGTAATCAATCCAATTGTTATGCGAACTGAGTTTGAAGCCGCTTCAAGAGTTGCGGCTTTTTTCTGAGCCAACTTCAATTTATGTTTATCCAAATCTGATCTGTATTGAAACGCATTGACATAAATGAAATAGATTTCAGTGAAATCTAATTGTATCACAAGGGTATATTTAAATTTAGCATATGGTTGTGTTGATTGAATTACAATATTACCAAACAATTTTTAACAAGTTTTCATTCCGAATTGCTGTATCTGTGAATGTGTCGTAATGGGTTTCAATAAAGATATAGGTTATTGAGAAATACTAATGATAATTTGTATGAAACTCATTGGGACAATAAGATTGATTAACTTGCATTCAATGTTTGGATGAGGCCAAAAGACTGAATACTTCACACTAATGATACTTATGAGAACATGTGTTGTGATTACACCGTATTACGCTTTTTTAGTGACCTTATATCTGACTTCAGGTAGAAGGTCAAAATATGAATAAATTGGCCCATTCCGAAGCTACAACAAGCTATTTGGGCGAGCCCTTACATTTTGACTAAATTATATTCTTTGTTTATAGAGAGTAGAAACAGTAATAATTCTGTAATGCAATTTATACAAGACAGTATTGAAATTAGCTGACTGACCACACATAATCCAGCTTTATTATGACGCATGCGACATACTTATACAAGAACTTAACGATTCTGCAAGTAGTTAACATGTGTGACTCAGAGAAACTTCGATACAGCATTTAATATCATTTTCATCAGAATACTAAAGAATTCACACTAGAAATAAAGTTTATTACACTGATTTGTTCAGTATGAACTAACAAACAGTATTGAACTAGTCTTCATTCAGAGTTTGGTGGTTCAAAGCATCAAACATCCTGTACACTCACGATAATTGTTGTATCTTTCACTAGCTTCGTTAAGCCTAAAGTTTATTTTGCCATTATGCAATCGTGAACCAGTCTCAATAAGATCCTAATCATTTCAAGCCTCAATCTCTTTACTTGCTATGTTGGTGAATCGATAGTTCTCAAAGCAATGAGTAGCTGTGTATGGCGTCAACATTTGTCAATAATATGGCACATTTCTCAAAAAATGTCAACTCACATATTTTTATATCGTTGTCTTTCCTTCTTTGTATAATAGGGAAGACCTTGTTCCGTGACAGCGCTGAAAATGTGAAAGAAGATTAAGTTGTTATACAATACACTTCTTTTAATCATTGTTGAAAATTCTATTTCATTCATATTCCATGGATGATGTGTGTCGTTCATGTTTTCTATAATATATTTAACTGGAGTGCATGTAACAAAACATTATATGAAGAAAATAGGCATTCCATGGCTATACGTTTTTAAATTTATCAGATGGATTGTCTTGATTACTGCCCAGTTGGGTTTTATTACTGGCTGACAAATGTCGGAGCAGAACTCGAGATTGTTGTGCAATTAAACCTCATAAGATGCTTTTCAGTTAACTTGGTAAATTGTGAAACAACACTACATACCGAGAGGAACACGGTGTAGTGTTATCTGTGCATAAAGTCTTGTGAGATACGACCTGATAATCTGATCGGTTTTCACGAAAATTTAATTGTTTCGGGTTAGACACACACCTACAGCTAAAATGTAGCCAAGATTTCTTTTGACAAGACGAAGTAATAAAGCATCTTAAAGCCACTATAAACTTTTTAATAAAGATAAATAAATTTTTGAATAACTAATCAGAGAAAGCTGATTAAAAATTGTCATGGCCGTTCATCTGGAGTGAAATATTATTGGTGGAATTACTTCTTTCAGAAAACGGTGCTGGCAAATGTAAATCCACTACATATCATATAAAGTAGAATAAAATAATCATCTAACCTTCTTGAATTACTATTGTGCTACTGGGTTCTGTTAATTTGATGAGCTAGATTTCGATTGTTGGAATGAAAGAGAAAGTGATGACCAGTAAATAATCATCAATGATATGAGTTGTGGCTGACTTATAACTGGTCATAAGATTATATCACTGTCTTAAACCCTCAACTACTTTGAAATCAAGTAAAAAAAACTACTAACAAGAGGAACAGGTTTCTTATGCTATGAAATAACATGCTTATATACAAGATATTAACACAAAATGAGCATGATAGAATGTCATGGACGGTACGATATTGTTCATTCTTAGGTAACTCATTTGTCAACCGCATAAGGTTTGACTGCTTGTCATGATACTAGAATGACGTATCAAGTATATTGTGGTAATTGCTAATGTACTATGTGAAATTCTACTTCACTTAATATAGGTGTTATAAAATCAATAACATTTAGAATCATAATAATGATTATACTTACCTGTAAAACACATACTGATCAGAGATAAACAAATTTAACTCAACAGCAAGATATAAAGTCACTGTCATAATTACAAGTAAACCGATCACCCTAACTTTCAGTGAATGATGTTTGGAGTCAGTCATGATCACAAGTAAATTGTTGAGTTGGTTTATCAGAATATGTCTATTGAAATTGGGCTGAAGCTTTTCATATATTCACTTGATAATTTCTTCAATAGACCTTCCTATTTCATGTGTTTGATTAAACTACATGAAATATGTTTTTGTACAAATTTATTTTATGATGGTTGACTTCGTATTCTTAATATTTTGATTAGCAGCTGATGAAGATGGATGTTTGTAAACGCACAATGTTAATTGGCTATGCAAAATGAAATTGAAAACATTGAGCGACAAATCAAAACAAATAGCTAATCATTTATTCACGTGTGATTTGTGTGATCACGTTATATACTCTGAGACATGGATAATATGTTTTATGAATAAACTGAATGAACTCTATTTAGTAGGTCATTTCAATTATGTATTTGAATTATTATTGCGTAAGAACTGAATATAAATTAATGGGGAGTTAGTTTCTGAAATGTTTGGTGATGAGAAGACGAATATAGATGGAGAAATTACAAATTATGAGAGCCATTTTTTTGGGATAATTAGTTCATATAGTTGAAATCATTAGTGAATTGAAGCCAGACCACCATGGAAAACCTGAAAGGATGGTGCTTGGACTACGGCGTGTACGACTTCTGGACCTTCCTCTACACTTGCAGTGGCGGGCATTCGAAAGTTGTAGCTGAGCTATCTGTTTAGTGAGGGCGTCGACTGTCTGTCGTAACTCGGCGATCTCGTCGGTTGAGTTTGTTTGTACGTGTGATACCGAGTGAGTCCTGGTCCGCTCGTAAATTCGATCGGCTATGTCTGCTAACTTGTCAAAATCGACATCCTCGTCTCCAATTGCGAGTATCTGCTGTATGTTTTGTGGGAGGCGTCTGAGCCACAATTGATATAATAGACGTTTATCAACTATACGATTCCCTAAAACACTTGTCATATGGCGTTTTAATTGGGAAGGTGTGTTATCACCTAGCTCTACATTGGCTAAAAGTTGATCGATAGTCTGCTGGTCAGAGAGAGATGTAACACATATGACCTCTCTTTTTAGGCAATCATATGGTGAGTCAGGATCCGGTTTAAAAATGACGTCAGGCACTTGCTCAATAACGTCATCCGGCAGCAAGAATTTGCGTAACTAAATTTCGTGTTCTGGTTTGTGATTCTGTTTGTAACAAAAAAGCTTTCTAAGCGTGCAAACCAGAGTTCTGTCTTTCGAGGATTAAAAACAGGTAAAGGTACAGAGATGGCACCCACGGAAATAGACTTAGATGAAAGGCCAAGCGAATTATCGAGTGACATGATACAAAGAAATAATATCTGCAGTAATAATAATAAGCTGTGGATTGAGATATACAATATGAAGAAATAACCAATAACAACAAGAAATATATGAGAGACTCACCGAATAAAAAAACTGTCACTTTGGGTACAAATATGAGAATATATCGATATAATTCCAAAGGGACAATGTTATGAATAAATGGATTATGACTGTTAATGAATTGTTGATAATTGTAACAGTAATTCCAATGTGAAGTTTTTTATGATATGAATAGAGAATATGTAGCAGACTTGTAGAGAGATGGTGTGCGTTCAAAAAGCGGATCACAAACTTTGTGGAATAATGGTGGGTGTTCAAAATGCGGCTCACCAACTTTGTTGAGGATTAATTCCTCTATATCTGACTCCAATAAATAAATAATATCCCGCTAACTGATTATTTACTGCAGGCTAAATCTCCTAGTAGAATTACGGGTTTACTCGAGATTATTCAAAAGTCTGAACACCAGTTATAGAGATAGTTTATTGTTGAAGCTCGGTAAAAATCCACAAGCGTACAGATAGCAAGCACACCGGGAAAACAAGCGTGTGTGTGTGAGAGTGGTAAAAATCCATATATATTTATGAGTGTTAATGGATTGTGGATAAATTATTGATTGTCCTTGTTTACAACCAATGAGAGAACAGATTAAGGTTGATGTGCAGACATATGCGCTCAATCAGACTCACACATAATTTACAAAGTGGATTAATGTTAGGATTTTTTTTATTTTTTATTTTATTTTTATTATTATTAGCTTTATTCAATATTATATTTTTGGTACAATATGGAATTCTCAGCACAAAGTACTTCAACAAGTTTCCGTTTCTTACTTCTTCGTCCTTCCTGACGATAAATATTGAGTGATCGCCGGTTAGAAGATAGCAGCCCAGTCAATCGACATTTGGATAATGTACATTCTTCTCGCTGCGTATTGCCAGCAACCACGATATCTCTAATTAGGCCTTCTATAACCTTTACAGCGAAAAGTCTTACACTTTTCAGAAACGCACCTGAATAGTTTGTGCGATTAATAGGCATAGTGATGTATTAAAACAAACAAAATTAGATAACTTGTTGAAATATCTAGATGACAGGAACAGGTAGCCCAGATGTTTAAACAGGCCACCAATGTTCAAACAGAGGGCACACAAATAATACAGTAGTTGAATGGGCTTGCTACAAATCAAGTGAAAAAAAACTACTAACAAGAGGAACAGGTTTCTTATGCTATGAAATAACATGCTTATATACAAGATATTAACACAAAATGAGCATGATAGAATGTCATGGACGGTACGATATTGTTCATTCTTAGGTAACTCATTTGTCAACCGCATAAGGTTTGACTGCTTGTCATGATACTAGAATGACGTATCAAGTATATTGTGGTAATTGCTAATGTACTATGTGAAATTCTACTTCACTTAATATAGGTGTTATAAAATCAATAACATTTAGAATCATAATAATGATTATACTTACCTGTAAAACACATACTGATCAGAGATAAACAAATTTAACTCAACAGCAAGATATAAAGTCACTGTCATAATTACAAGTAAACCGATCACCCTAACTTTCAGTGAATGATGTTTGGAGTCAGTCATGATCACAAGTAAATTGTTGAGTTGGTTTATCAGAATATGTCTATTGAAATTGGGCTGAAGCTTTTCATATATTCACTTGATAATTTCTTCAATAGACCTTCCTATTTCATGTGTTTGATTAAACTACATGAAATATGTTTTTGTACAAATTTATTTTATGATGGTTGACTTCGTATTCTTAATATTTTGATTAGCAGCTGATGAAGATGGATGTTTGTAAACGCACAATGTTAATTGGCTATGCAAAATGAAATTGAAAACATTGAGCGACAAATCAAAACAAATAGCTAATCATTTATTCACGTGTGATTTGTGTGATCACGTTATATACTCTGAGACATGGATAATATGTTTTATGAATAAACTGAATGAACTCTATTTAGTAGGTCATTTCAATTATATATTTCACTACGGAAATTTTTAGCCAGCAAAGGTTATGATTCCTAATGTCCCAGCATTTGTTTTGAAAGAGATTAGAATGATTTATTCTTCCACAATTACCCATTATCTTGATTATAGCTGATTTACAAAGAAAATTCATTCCATAGCATTAGAAAAGAGGACGAACGTAGGGATTTCTTCAATTTCAAAATATGTTACAATCAGAATTATGCAGGTAACACAGATATGATGCCCTTGAACAAACCTCCGTCGTCCTCACTTATGTTCCAGTGATAATGATGGAGGTGGCATGACAAAATAAACAAAATATTTGTGTAGAAACATCACAAAGAGATTGCTTTCATTATCATAGACTGCATCTCGGTGAAATATATACTCAATTTTTAAGCGAAAATAATGGATAGTTATTATATCAAGGTCATCTATAAGGTAATTTATTAATTAGCAATAAACACACATGCTATCTGTTATTTCATAACACATTATAACAAGCCCTAAAAACTTTTAGAATCTTTCACAACTGGTCACGTTCCTATTTGAAGATTGGCAATAACTTTACTTTTAAGAAATTGAAAGCAATTAGTCCCTTTGATAAATTTCGATAGTGTAATAAGAAGACGAAGATTGTCAGAACTATGTGATATATTAGCGCAATATATTTCGAAGAATCTGATCACACATATACTTGTTAAGAACGTTTATATATAAAAATAAAAGGTCAACTAGACTAGTTACTATTGTTATTGCCCTAAGCAATACAAACGGGGTTTGATAAGGTGCCTATTTAACAGGCTTGATCGTATTTGCACAAACGACGCTATTGATGATGATAATGTTAAGTTGTTAAACAAGACAATAATGGGGAATGGTTATCCAATTAAACTTATAAATAGATGGAAAGTTCATGGTACAATGAGACCTATTATAGCCTTGGCGGAAAAAAAGCCTGTCTACATCACCTTGCCATTTAGAGGTGATTCAAATAGCCTTTTATTGAAACAAAAGCTTAAATCAGTCATCAACAAAATGTATTGTGCAGCGAAGGTCATTATCAAAGAAAGAACGAAGTCCATGATTCATTCAAAACCTAAAAGACATGAAAGCGATTGTGTCATATCTCACTGCGTTTACCAATTTAAATTTGTGTGTGGTCACACATATATAGGGAGGAGCAATCGTAATCTGAAAATTAGAGTGTGTGAACATGTACCAAAATGATTGCAGAAACAAATAGAACCAAATGACCCAATAAGAGTAGAGGATAAACATCCATCATCCTCTATTGCCAAATACATAAACGAAACAGGTCATAAGCTTGATCTTAACTCAGCTTTTGTGGTGTCGTATAAAAGTGTAAAAGGGCGTATACTGAGGTTTATTGAAGCCTTGGCCATACGAAAATTCAAACCCCCTTTGTGTATTCAAAAATAGTTAGTTCTCACCTTAAACCTACCCTGGTAATATATGCTTATTATCCAGAGTGATTAGGTTTCAAATTGTTTTCACATTATTATTATTATTACTATTATTGAATTCATTCAGTATTGTTTGTTTGAATCTTCCCATCGATTTGTTGGGACTGCAATTGGTCAGTCTCTAATTGGCATATGTGCATACTGTGCGTATTGCCTCGATATAGCCTTAATTCACAAGCATGGTAAGCATTATTATTATTATTATTATTAGCCTTGTCTCCCCTCACCCTCCATTTATAGTCTAGTTGACCTTTTATTTTTATATATAAACGTTCTTAACAAGTATATGTGTGATCAGATTGTTTGAAATGTATTGCGCTAATATATCACATAGTTCTGATAATCTTCGTCTTCTTATTATATTATCAAAAAATAGATTTACTGTTTTAATTTGTTAGCACAATGTCGGAATAATTATTAGTAAACCCATTACTGTGAACGTTTTTAACAAGGCATGGCAACATCATAGACAGAATCATTTCCAAACACCATGATTCATTGATTAACAATATAACAGCTTATTTTCACTGCATAAACAAAAAAAATTGTGAAAGAATAATGAAAAATGGGTATATCCCTTTACTTTAAGATTTAATAAATACACATCTTGATGTTCGAAAGCATATATAAATTATATAATATGTGAGGAATGCGCAATCGGTAAGTGACTTTCATCATAGATAGTGGAATTAACTGAAAAACTCTTATAAAACAACCCGCAGTAAATGGTTGTATCATTGAACCTTGGGTCACCTGAACTAGTACAAACCCCAAAACACATGGGATGAAATTCAGATCATTCAGATCTGTGGTGAGCATACTGTATGATATTGATTCTCTATTATCTAGTTTTATTGGTTGATGCCCTCCTCATTAATGAAACAACTAACCCTACATAAGAAAGATTACCACTAGAATGTCAGTCATTTCATCTTAATGCAGTTTATTTACGTTTTAAGCTAATCAATATATACACTTTTGTCACTGTCTGACAATAGTTTGGAAATCAAAAGGTATGTCATGTTCTTTAACTGTTAATCTGAAGTTAAGAATAGAAATGGATACATAGTCAACATTTGTTGTATAGATTACTGTTACATTTGACATAATTCATTCTGAAAATAGGGTATCACTTCGCTATCTTCAACTTTATAGCTTCAGTTGATTGATTATGTCATATTGATGAACTCTTTGATGAGTTATCAAAAAATAATTTCTTCAGTGAGTTTTAACTTTATTGAAACTTATAGAGAAATAATATTCCATAACTTCTTCATCTTAACTTATTATTGATTTACTTATTTGGAGACTAATTAGTTACTGTGTACATGAGTTTTTTTTAAATTTAAAAACAATCAATCACTTTTGTGGTGTCTGAATTTTGATGTAAGAATGAATCTAAATTGAAATTAATTTTAAATGTACTTCTGTAATACAACAAATCATTACTCATAAATCAACTAAAGTGAATGTTTAATAACTTAACAACGCACTACATTTTCATTTATGAATAATTTTATTATGTAGATTTTTCATTATGCATAATTAAATATGAAAACAAAAATCGTTATCTAAAGTCTTTTTCTAAAAAAGAATTTAAAGTTATTTTTAATGTTCAATGTGGGATTGTGGAGATTTTTAAGTTTTTGATTGAGATTATGAATCGATTGATGTTAGATCACTATTGAAAACCTGAAAGCACTGGATAATTGTTTCGTCCCCATATAGGACTCTTCAGCATTACACATCCACGATCCCGCTTGTGGGATTCAAAATCAAGATGATGTGAGAAGTGAATTTTTTTCAACTTAATGTTAATTAATGTATTGATGAACTCATTTTATAGATTTATTTAATAAAGCTACTATTATAATGACTCAATTAATATAATAGAATAACTAAAGTGAATGAAGTAATTTAAGTAATTATTTATCTCACCAAAACTTTCTAAATCATAAGTAAATCAACTTTAAATGATTAAACTATTGAATAGATAACTAAATATATTTCTATATAGAATAAATTTTTTATGTAAAAATAAAATATTAAACTAATGCCTTATGAATATGAGTTACTTTGTCGGTTTTCAAATGATTAATCAAAGTTAAGAAGATTATAGTTATGAAACAATCAGTGATTACTTGTTTTTAATTTTGTTATAGAATCTATTTTTTGAACAGTAAACATTATGCTAACTGGTAAAGGTTTGTAATTTTCTCGTCATGGATTAGCTTCGGGATAATTCTTGAGGCTTCCTATATCAATCGTAATTGAATCGTTATTGAATAAATCCCAACGGTGTATGAATTCAGAAAACATAATGAAGCCCCGACTATAGTTTATCATTGAATAGCACAGATCACTTAGTCATAAACACATTAAGAGAATTAGAGTAGAAAAGCTAATGTGCTCAAGGAAGCGAGAGAATACAGAGGAAAATTAGAGGTCAAATTAGGAATGAAACGAACAATCGAATCAATCGATAAGATTCAAGAGCATGTACATTTATACATGAAAAAGAGAATGATTCATGAAGCAATTTAAGCAATAACATTTAGGATAGAGAGAACGGTGATCAAGCATACCTGTTCATGCAGACATGATAATTAATACCAAGGTCAAGATATACAAACTGTTACTATTCAAATAACTCTGTCAAAAAAGTTAATTGAACAGCTTGACATATTTAAACGCAAATCAACTTAAGTGTAGGAGAAGTGCTGTATTTCCACTGTTGATACTTAGGTCTGAATTTTCCTTAACAACTGTGTATGCTAACTCCGCCTGTAGCTCTTCTAGAGTTACTGCCTGTCCTAAGACTGGGTAAAGTAGGAGGGTTGGGCATGGGTTCGGCAACCACATCCCGTAGAAAATCTCTTGTTAAAAAACGCCAACCAGATCAAACAAATTAAGACATTTAAACTCTACCCTCCCATTTGATAGAAGGATTATGACGCCCCAGAATGAAATTCCAGGTTCTTCGGAAGTCATGAGGTCGATGACCCTTCTAACAACCATAACAACAACTTATAGGTACATAGAACGTTCGGAAACTTTGGGAGACTGGAAGGAAAAGTCAAATGGCAACGGAAATGAGAAGATACACATTGACAGTACTCAGAATCAGAGAAACCCATTGAACCCAAGCTGGACAGCAAAGGCTAGATACGGGAGAGATGCTGCTGTACTCCGGTCATGAAGAGGAAAATGCTCAACACACTCAGGGATTTTCTGCGATGCTGTCCAGAGGAACACCAAATGCAAATGAAAATGTATATGTCATAGATCCGGTATCATCAAAGCATACTTTAAAACAAAAAAGAGAGAAAATCACAATGAATGTTATCCAATGTTATGCACCCACCAATGATAACAATGACGACGATAAAGATCAGTTCTGTGAGAGGCTGAAATCAATCATAGCGAAGTACCCAAGGAAGGATCTGACCATTCTGATGTTAGACCTAAACGCCAAAGTTGGAGTGGACAACACTGGATATGAAGATATCGTGGGACAACATGAAGTGACTGGGAGAGAGAAATGAAAATGATGAAAGATTTGCAGATCTAACTACGTTCAACGAATTGGTAATAGGTGGCAAAATATCACACCTTAAACGCATACACGAAGCTGCATAAGTCTCACCGGGCCACACCACATAGAACCAGATAGATCATATTTGTATCACCAAAAATTTCAGAAGATCAATGGAAGATGTGAGAACCAGGAGAGGAGCTGACATAGCTGCAGATCACCATAATCTGGTTGTTGCCAAGATGAAACCGGAGATAAAGAAGCATTGGACAACTGGGGAAACAGCATTTTAAAAGCTCAATACAGCCTTCCTTCCAGATAATGACAATGACAGGTTTCAAGCCTTACAGGATCTACTGAATGAAGACGAAAATACTATAGAGGATAACTATAAAGGGACTAGAGAAGCACTAACCTCAACGTGTCAGAAAGTGCTCGGTCGCAATAAGCATTGACATAATGAATGGATCTCTACCGAAACTCTCTCCAAGATTCAAGAAAGGAAGAAGTAAACAGCAATTAACAACAGACAAACAAGGACAAAGAAAGTCAAGGTAGAAGCTGAGTCAACTGAATCAAACAAGCAAGTGAAGAGGAGCATTAAATCTGACAAGCAAAAATACATGGAAGGGCTAGCAGCGACAGAGGAAAAAGCTGAAACAGGAGGATATATGAAACAGCTATATGACACAACGAGGAAACTGTTAGGGAAATATAGTAAACTAGATAGACCGGTCAAGGACGAAGAAGGCAAGATAATCACTGGAACTCAAGAACAGAGGAATAGGTGGGTAGAACACTTTGAGGAACTCTTCAATAGACCAGATCCATTGAATCCACCGGACATCGAAGCAGCACACACAGACCTAACTGTAGATGTCACTCCACCAACGATTGAAGAAATCAAGATGTCCATCTGACCAATCAAGAGTGGGAAAGCAGCAGGACCTGACAATATACCAGCCGAAGCACTAAAGTGAGAAATAGAAGTAACTACGAACATGTTTCACGTTCTATTCAAGGAGATTGGGGAGGAAGAACAAGTACTACTGGCAAAAAAGGACACCTCATCAAGATACGGAAGAAAGTAGATCAGAGCAAATGTGGGAACTACAGAGGCATCACACTACTGTCAGTACCAGGCAAGGTTTTGAACAGAGTTTTGCTGAACCGTATGAAGGATTCGGTAGACGCTCAACTTCGAGATCGATCGTGCAATGGCAACACGGATCATCGCTGAATAATCCGTTGAATGGAACTCTTCACTGTACATCAACTTTATTGACTATGAGGAAGCGTTGGATAGCGTGAATAGGAGAAACTCATGAAAGCTACTTCGAAACTAAGAAGTTCTTGAAAAGATTGTCAACAGCATGTGGAATTCATACGACGGACTACAGTGCAATGTCATGTATGGAGGTCAGCTGATTAACTTATGCCAAGTGAGGACAAGTGTCCTACACTCCATCTTTCTCTTTCTTCTAGTGGTTGACTGGATTATGAAGACCTCCATATCTGAGAAGAAACACGGAATACAATGGACAGTTCAGAATCAATTAAAAGATTTGGACATTGCTGATGACCTCTTCTTTCTATCCTATACACACGAACAAATGCAGATAAAGAGAAATAGTGTTGCAGCTGCCCCCATATCAGTAGGTCCTGGAATACAACACACTTGATGGAGACACTCTGGAAGAGGTGGAAAATTTGACGTACCATGGTAGTATCATCAATGAACAAGGATGATCCGATGCAGTCGTAAATGAGAGGATTGGCAAAGCAAGGACAATATTTCTACAATTAAAGAATATACGAAACTATAAACAACTATCTGTCAACCAACACCAAATTCAGAGTACTCCATACGAACATCGAGACAGTTCTACTGTACGGAGCTGAAACTTCGAAGACTACTACTATCATCTTCGAAAAGGTATAATAATTTATAAACAATTGTCTACGCAAGATACTCACTGTTCGTTGGCCGGATACCATCAGAAATAGCCTACCGCGGGAGAGAACAAACCAACTTCCATCTGAAGAGGGAATTCGGAAAAGACATTGGAAGTGGATAGGACATACACTCAGGAAACAATCAAACTGCATCACGAATTGAGCACTAATATGGAATCGTTAATGGAAATGGGAGACTAAAGAACATACTGAGTCGGAAATCGGAAGCAGACATGAAAAGGATGAACAGCAACTGGAAAGAACTGGAAAGGATTGCTTGGCTCAGAGTTGGTTGGAGACTCCTAGTCGGAGGTCAGTTTTTCTCTGCGAGGGGTCACAAGCATCAGTGTGTATGTAAATGAGAACATCCTTCCCCGATTTTCCACATGAATAGTTCTTATATTGATTGTTACCATAAGAAGCAATCAATTAAATGATGAGCATTTAAATCCATCTTATTGATAAATTCACTAATTCCAGTTGGCGAAAATGGCCGATTTACGTTGCTCAATAACAACATAAAATTATCACACCTATTTTCAACTGTAATCTACACGTAAACAAGATATTTAGTTATATAACTGTTTTAAAAAATGAATAGAACAGTATAGGTATCATATTTCATTAATAAATGAGTGAAATATCTTAAACAAATAAAATGTTTAAAAACAAGGAACTGAATTCTGTTACTTACAAGTAACCATGGTTGTTTAAACAAATAAAACTAGCCAATAGTGACTAAATTCATGTAACTTCAGAGGCAAAAATTGACAAAAGCTACTAACATATCGCGACAAACAGTTTCGTTATGGAATTATTTGTGAGGAACTAAAATTATCTGATCAATAATTGGAAAGCGGATTGGAAGGGTGCAAATATTGGATAGTGATTTGATCGGTAACGAGTGTGAAAGTTGAAAACGGACATCTCGTCCTACATTTAAATGAAAGTGAGTAGGTTCCATGATGAACTTCTGCGAATTGAAAAATATAACTGAAATTTACTGGACAATGTACAGAATGAAATTCCAAAGATAATTAGAAAATGTTTGTTTAAACTAACGTTCCTTTGAGTGATTTGTTTACTTCGATAAACTGAGAATCATACTGAGTATTCAAAAGCAAAGAATATTTTTAAAAGAACAGTTGTTTTCAATGAATGATATTAAATGCCTGTGGTTTCAATGTAATATTTTCATTTAACACAGTATAAATAAACAGTTTTCTTTACATTATCCCCTCTACGCCGCTCAAATACGTTGCTTAATATTTGTTAATAATGGTGGAAATAAACTATATCTACGCACTTGAAACAAATAGAGTCAACCATTTGGAATGAAAATAGAGATAGTTGAATAATTGAGCAATTTTTAGAACGGAATCACGAATAGCCTGCTACCGACTGATACTCTTTTTTGACGATATTTCACGCTTTCGCTAATTTAGTTAATGATAATATAGTGCATCACCCACATAATGTTCGGCTATTGAGAAAAAAGATCTTATCTAGCTATGATCAGCCATTAAGAATCAGAGAAGGCACAGATTTCAGGAATGTGATCGTTTCGAATGTATTATGGTTAGTATCAGGGTCAGGATTATTAAAGTTATATATGTTAGGAATTTGAATATTAAAGTCTAGAGTGTGAGGTTTAGGATGTTTAAAGTTAGCAGTACTGCGTTTTCGATAATAAAAATCAGAAATCAGCATCCCAAAACTTTATATTCTTTATAATTTTACCGTTTTTTCGCAGTATTCGTTTCACTCACAAAGACTGTGTTTTAATTGGATAATATTTGGTTAGTTAATCTTAAGATCGCTTTTAGGATCTTTCAAAGGTGTCAGTATGGTTTTTTGTTAAAATGGATATAAAAGCCAACAATTTACGAAAAGATTATTTTTTAACAAATAACGAACCCTGGTAATAACAATGTTCCTGGTTTAGATTTAATTTCGACACTATTTAAAACCAGTGATAATTTGTTTCTTAGCATGCTATATCTTAAAATATTTGGGCGGAAATAGTTAGAAGTGAAGAAAACACCACATTAATTTCAATGTCAGCCGATTTCAAGCTGTCACCAGAATCTGCAATTATAAACCCATAACTCTTGTATTACAATGGTCAAGATAGATCATGTCAAGTCCACATCTCTGCCTGATTCATTCTTAATTTGTATATCTATCTTTAAAAGACTAATATCTTTGTCAACTTCACATGACTTTTTACAGTATTTACCCTGGCAACATTCTTCTGATTACATTCTGTATTCAAACAATAGAATGTATGTCAAGAGAGATGCCATGATAAGTTAACTGTGATAATAATAATAATAATAATAATAATAATAATAATAATAATAATATAGTTTTGTAATCAAAGAAAAGTTATAGTGAAAAATCAGAAAACTATCTGAGCTGTGAAAAATCCATTCTCAGACTAAGAATGGGTTAGGCAGATATTGTTACTGACGTACTCCCTACAGTGAAGGTGATAGGGAGTCAAAACATTAACTTAATATTCCTTTAATGTTTTTAAACAGTTACCTATTTGATAGCTTTTCTCATTATCTCACCATGTGAACCAAACTAATGCGACCACTACATCCTCCTAATATCTACCCTTTTTATTGCAATCTGATTCATTACGGTCTAGTTAATTGGATGGTATGTTTTATAGTTTTGTATTTTAAATTTATTTGATTACAAAAGTTATCATGTAAGTCTTCATAAGTGATGAGAATTTACATATACATGAGTAAGACAAAACTGGTAAGTTCATTCTCAGAAGACGTAGGTTTGTCATTATTGTAGTATATAGGTTCGCTGAAAACCAACTAACTGCATCAGCAAAAAGTGAATATTACCTACCAAATTAGGTATTTCGAAGATGTAATTCATACCTCATCTAACTAATGGATTCAAGCTAGTAACCATTAAACAATATAAAAAGAATGTAGATGCTTCAATGAGATGCAGAAACTGGTGATTATTACTTATTGACTATCTAGATACTAAGTATAAGTCCTCACTAGTCGAACAATGAATACAATGTCCGCCACACGAAATATCTTAAATACCCGCTTCCCTCACTACTCATTTGTACAAACTTCTCATCAATTGAAAAAGTACTTTTAGACAACCAATGAAACATCTATTGTCAGAACTGTAAGATAAATAATTCGGGTTTATCAGTAGTAAATTCTACTGACTTTCATTTTTCTTGCCTATTGTGTACATTTTAAATGGTGAAGCTGATATAATTTTTCAGTGATGTTTGCTAAAGTAGAATTTTTGATGGAGGCAAAATTTCTGAGGCAATTAAAAACCAATAAGAATGAGACCTGCCGTTCTATAATACGAGACAGCTTTCCAAATGCAAATGATTTATATGTGAAACATTTATACAGAATGAAGGGTCAAACACAATGACTAAAAACTCAAGCAACACGAAGGTTGATCTGATGATAAATTCTTTATTTAATGGTACAGACAGCTCGTTAGTTGTATGTGTAAATCCTATGCATTTGTTAGACAGATAAAGGCTTATACGCAATATCTGGATAATTAGTGGGTAATAATAACTAGTTGTTGTGTTCCACTTATGGAATAAACCTTCGCTTTAATTGTTTGGCAGCTGTTTGGAAGAATATGATTTCCTCATTATTGGTTTATAAAGATGCAGTCTTTATCTCCCGCGATTTTATGTATGCAAAAAAACGGAAAGAATATAGTTGCTTAAAGCGTTTTTGCCATGTGGTAATGCTTATTTATACACTCGAGACTTCCAGTTCACTATAATGAATATTATAAACTTTAGTCTGTAGGTGATTTCTGAACGTAGGCTGTAGCCTGTCGATCGCCGGATAAAGTCAGTAGTGATATAACCTACAGGTGCAAAAAGGATGGTCTGTAGACATACAAGATAGTGACCTTTGATGCCCCCATGAAAACAGTTATACCGGCCTTCGTCCAATACAGGGTCTTGACAAAGATACTAATGGGATTTCCCCTCAGCGACGACAGCCATCCAATCAGTAATGGTGTATCTACTAACTTTCAGGAAGATCATAATTATATCGAGTCCATGCAATACACTATGTTCTCCAGAGGGCACGTTTACTGCTTTGAGCTCATGCGTTGCGTGTAATACATCTCATCGGAAACTTTTCAATTCTTTCTTCATTGAATGACAAATTTTGAACAATTAATGTAAAACTACTCTGGTCACATCAATTTGAGAAGATTGAATTTCTCCTTGACTTCAACTGAAGAAGACAGTCCAAATTTTGCAATTATCTCCAAAATAACTTTCCGTTTTCCATTTTATTAGTTAGTCATCCTTATGACAACTCTAACGACATTATCCGAGAATCACCAAATAGAAGAGGTCAATAACAACAGAAATGACTTTTTATGTAGTATAGACCTGGATGAAACGAAATCTACTAGTGATGGTGAAAAATGCAGCTGTAGCTAAAGTGAGTATTCAGTCACACAGTGGAATTCCTGAATCTAGTAAGGAATTTGAAGATAATATTCGCGTTCTGTAAGATGTTGCTTGTTCCGACAGTAGATTATGGAAAAGGGTTTTGGCGAATGCGTTTTGGTGTTCGAGATTCAGTGCATCCAGTCATTTTTTCTGTCCTGAAAGTACTGCTTATAGTGATCGCCTGCTTATGAAATGTTCCAGTCGTGGTATATAGTCATAGACTCTATTAGTAGGTGAGATACTTTAAAATGCCATGACTTCTATTTAATGCATTATCGTAGATTTCAAACAACCTGAACAAGATGAGATCACTCGCTACAAAAAAATGGATTGATATATTAAAAGAGAATTAATATAAGCAGTTTGACTTATAACAAAGTTAAAAACAGATCCATCATATGCAATACACTTTATTAGGTACAGGCAGCTTCTCTCTCGATCGATATTTCCGCCCAGCTCTGACTGTTTGAATCCAGAACACATCTTCAAAAGTATGAATCACGTATTTTAGACATACTTGGTTTATATATAAACAAACCAGACCTCAACACACCATGAAATGGAAAACAGAAATTTTACAAGATCATGCTCAAAAGTGGCTCTGATCGTGAGATACTATAACTAATAAATTAAGTAAAACTTAAGAATAGTGGTGGTGCTACACTAGCTGTCTTCGTCTATATTTGATGTTTTGGATGATATACCAGGGACAAGTTATATGGAAAGCTTAAATTATCCAACTGAGACTAAGTTGTCTACTATGTTTCACGCTTTCTGTGAGATGTAACGGTCCCATAATACATTCAGCTGTTGACAAACAGAGAATAGGCGTAAGTAGACAGTCTTTTCTGAAACTAGTCTTCACCTGGAATGCATCAACGAGCTGCTATGGATCCATGAATTCGCAATTCACTCCCTCATCGGGTTCGTATAAAGGCAACGATATTTTGAGATATTGTGTAGTTTCTAAAATGATTCTACAAGATTTTCCTGTGTACGCTTTTGATAAAAGTAGAAACAAAATCATAGAAGGAACCATATATTAAATACTTCACATATATGTGAGGAATGTATTGTTAAATAATACTAGATATATATCAGAATAAATATTCCAGAAGATTGACTCATTTACTTTGATAGTCCTAACTGAATCACTCTACTTGTAACGAAAATAAACATACGCAAATAAACGAACCCACCAATATACATGAACAAACACATTGCAAATACACACTTGACTGAAATGTTCTGTTATCAAGAAATAAGACATCTGATGCCTTGTTCCAATACAACGAAATGAAATACTAATGTTCAGCTTGTAATATAATAGAACATCCTGACTATATTGTTTGAGTGAACACATAGTCTATTATACTATTCATCGAACTCCTCTACATATCTAGAATATGCTAACTGAAACTATCCAGTAAACAACTCATATTTAGTACCCAAGTAAGCATAGCTTCGGTACATTTGGAAAATAATTGCCAATCATAAATTCATCACATTACTAATCATATTTCTAAAGACGATTTTAGATACACTCACGTAAATACACACATAAGCAATCTTAGATCTCATCTCACCCATTAGCTAACCTGTCAGTGATTACCGAAATAATTTGAATAGAGTGGTATACGGACAACGTGCATTCGATGGAACAAAGTGAAGCGTAAATTATTGTCTTTTCATGCATACATACATACCTGCATACAAACTTACATACACATAAATATATTTACATATGTAGGCAAATGAATTGTTTGGGTTGAACTGGTTGACATCAGGTGTGAGCACATGTTTGCTCTGAAAGACAACTTCCACGAGCTTGGTCGAATGCATGCAGTCAGAAACAATTTGACAGCAAACGACAATGCAAATCTTCACTGTATTTTGAAGTAGTGTTGTGTGTAATAATATATGCCTGATCGGTGTTTTTATTTCAGCTCATCTTATTTGTACTTGTTGTGTCATTCGAATGTCGTAACTCAGGTGAATCTTACTCGATCGCATAACATGAAGTTGCCACTTACTGACATGTAATTTCAAAAGTATCTCATCTGTTGACTTATTCAGTCATCAGTTAAACACAACAGTGTTGTGTCATGTGTTCAAGTGAAGCAAAGTGAAGTGATGCCAAGTCAAGAGGACTGAAATGAATAGTAATGCGCTGTGTTGTCGATTCGTGGAACAAGATGTAGTGAAGTGACGAGAGTTGAAGTGGGCTGAATAGAGGTGTAGGCACATGATTTTTTTGTTTTGCTCTGTCACACTCAATATGAATCATATGTGTTATTTCGTTTTCAGTGAATGCAGAACAAGCACCAACACTGGACGAGCAGAGTGGTTATTGTGCTGGTGCATGCTCTCAATGACCTAGATCCTGTGAATGCCATGGATGCCGCGGTGGAGATTGCTCTGGAGGATGCTACAAAAACTGTTACCGTAATTAACAACACTGACAGCCATATCCATTCAGTATACAATGAAGAAAACCCACTACCGAGTATGTAGTTTCTAATCTGTCTACGAAATATACGAAACCAATAATGTCCCTCTTTTCCCTTCAAATTGTCCATTGGCCTATTTATTGACCAATTCTCCGTCTGCAACTAGTCTGATTTGTGTGTATAAGTCGTTAAGCTGATTAGTCAATATTTCATTACAATAAAAGACACCACAAATCCACTTATAGTCATCATTACTCACTCCAGAATGAATAAATCTATGCATGAACGCACATACCATCATCAGCACACACATAAAAACTAACACACGTTATCACAAATTCTTGAGCTATGACATGAGACTTCCGAGGTCTTGACACGTAGTCAATGCAAATTCACGTAATGCTCATTGTCAGAATAACTGCATTACCGTTTCATCCAAAGAATACGTGTATTCTATCGACCTATTTTTCGAATATAACTGACCTAAATTGTTTTGATTTGCCAAGATTTTTTCAGTATCAACAGACATCGTTATAAGACTTTATGGAAATTTCTCAGTTTCATAGTTGACTAAGTTCATTCAATGATATTAACAATAAAATCACCGGATATATTACCAATACATATCTGTGGGGATTTAGCAAAGATAAATAAATAAATATAGAACCCCAGCTTACAGGAAAATTCAAAAGAACTTTCTCAAAACTCTCTCTCAATATCCAGCACCAATACACACAACACACATCCAAAGCTTAGTTGAACAAATCCAAATTACCTGACTATTTGGAAATTTATTTCGGTGTGTATTAACTTCCATATGGAGTGATCTCTACTCTGATTCACCAGCGCGTTCATAAATTTTTTAACGTCGCACACACGTATATCTCTATTTGGGGTAAGTGCTTGGGAATATTTTGTTGATGTAGCAGGATTAGTGTCAACGAACAACCATAACAATCATCAAGGTGACTTGAATCCTTATTCTACACCTATTTGTCAAAAGTAATTAGAAGACAGATAATTTAAAAGTCTTACATAAACGGACTCTGTAACGTACACTGACACATGGGACAACCAATTTTTGAGCATTTATCCCACTAACCTTTTCCTCTCTTTGTTCGCCAATGAAGTGCAACTTTCTTTTCTTTCTCAAACAACGTAGTATCCGAATCATATAAGATTAATTAAATAACCCACTGAAGGTGTTTACAAATTAACATAACATTAGTGAAAACAATGGTTTCCACTGATTAATTATATTAAAGAATGGTATATACTCATGATTTCAGCAATGAAAATACTGAAATCTCCACAAAACCCCTTCTGATTATAATCATATGCTCACTAGTGACTGACTTCAAGATACATATCCTGGAGTTCTAATGGAAAGCAGTGACTAGTGGAGTTCAACCACGTCTGTTTTGAGATAACAACTCACTGAAGACAATTGGTGAACGGTTGCTCAAACTTCGTGGATTGGTTGAAGTTAGGCATTAACACCGTTGGATGATAGCTCAGTGGTCTATTAGTTAAGTGCTCTGGCGCGAGATTCGTCGGTCCTGGGTTCGAATCTCCCGAGTGTGGGATCGTGGATGCGCACTACTGAGGAGTCCCATAATAGGACGAAACGCGCGTCCAGGATTCCACTGCTAGCCACTATCCATCTTTGCTTATCACAGGTTAGTTACAATTATGATCATTATAAATGCTTGAAAAAAATGTATCCAAATCGCATAACTTCGTTTTCATAAAGGTAAAGTATATATTTGATCAAACAGGACTGAAGTACTTATAAATAAGAACAAGACAGAAGATTCATGAAAATATTTATAATACAGTTTTGTCTTCATTATCGAATATATATATATATATATATATATATATATATATATATATATATCAAGGTAACATTTCTGGATGTGCTTGCAAAATCTAGGTTAAACAAAATCGGTTCGATTTTATATACAAACAATATTCGTTAGCTCTCAGTACGTTAACTGGATATTTCTACCGTCTTACTGATGAAGTTTACTTGATCTGAGAAGTGGTAGCAGAGACCTTTAAAAGATGAAAAGTAAATATAATGTACTGGAATGAGTATAATTTACAGTTTTTAGTCACTTGTTAAGATAGAAAGCAATAAGTTAGATTTAGTAAGTACTTTTTTCAACAAAAAGTTTTCAATGACTATAACACATGTATTTCATTTACAGACTCAGATAATGACGTTGATTTTATTGTTTCCATGCTTCTATTTCTTATCGCTTGAATTGTTGTTAGTAGTACATAAACACATATCATCATACAAATTATATAATGATTATGATATACTGAACGAAGCGGACTTTTTCTTGTTGTATTATATCAGCCGATTGTATGATTAATGCCTTAGGTCATGTTGTTGGCCTGATACACATATCCGTAGAAGGTATGTGTTGCAAATATTTTATTGCACTGTATTCCGCCCTTTTATCTTTTCTGAGTCTGTTGTATTCATTCAAATATGCTAAGTATATGTATGATGTTTTCTCATCCTCACTTAATCACTTCAAGATTCCAGTAATTTGTGAAGTGGATCAAAAAAACGAGGAAATCACATCAATGAATTTTGCTGGCACCGAAAAACATACAGAAAAACGG
This sequence comes from Schistosoma mansoni, assembly GCF_000237925.1. NCBI lineage: Eukaryota > Metazoa > Platyhelminthes > Trematoda > Strigeidida > Schistosomatidae > Schistosoma > Schistosoma mansoni. The sequence goes on along the minus strand of NC_031502.1, from coordinate 31,686,481 downwards.
TAATTTAAGGGAGACTAACTGTGGTGTTTGTATGAACTAATGATTTCTTTTGTACTTGATGACTGCCTAATTTCGAATTTTAAATACAATGGATCATTTGCACTCATCCAGTTCTACTTACTGTAAATTGCAGTATTTCGAGAATTCCTAGTTAGTATAATAATTCAAATACTCCTAATAATTACACTACAAGCTGAACACATTCACGAAGAAAAGTACTAACATATATAAGTTGACATTAAGTATATTTTTCTACATCTTTCAAATCTCAGTCAGATTGTATTGATTTCCAACAATAGACGTTAAAGTGAGACACATTTTGTAAACAAGCGGTTGTCACTCATCTGACATCACATAACTTTTCCATAAGAATCGAAAGATACAAAACAATAAACATTACAAAACACAAATTCGTATGTGGGGGGGGATGAAAACTCGATTGCTATAACAGTTCCTTTGTTTATTCTTCTGGGGTTAAATTTCTAAACAAATAGCGAATATTTAGATAGCGGTACACGTTATTCGAAAAAGTGAAGAAGTGAAAAATTAACAAAATCCCGACTGCTTCTGACTAAACATACACAAATTATAGTTTATCGTAATTACTCACAGATCAACTATGATTGTTAGAACCAAGATTCCACTAACAACAAAAAATACAGTCGGAGGAAATATAGTAACAGTGGCTGCATATAAAGCTGGTAAGGTGGTGAAAGTAATGACGAATCCAATACGAGCAACGAATCCTCCAAATGATTGAATCATTCCTGTGTAAAAACAAAATTCAATTTTTTATTATCACAATTTTCGGATTGGGTCTAAACATAGAAATACAATTCTCAGTCAAACGTTTATTGTTCATATTAAGAAGTCAAAATTAACTTATTGTTTGATATAAAGTGCAAAGCATATTTGCTAATATCAATGTATAACTGTAGTACGAATTCTAGTGTCAGAGACACGTCTATGAAAATAAAATCTGAATAATATGAATCAATGTTGTGAGAGTTTTAAGATAATATGCTCACATTAAGTGATTTTAATGGATAGTGCTTAAATTAGCAACTGCAATTTACGGTTTTATATACGGAAGATAGCATTTTGTAAATGAAACAATGTTCATCATACAATACTACTTGGTATTTTGAGTACCGTTTCCGTTTTGGCTGGAATAAAAATTCGAATACAACATCTCAAAAGTTGTTAAGAATTCGGGCTGAATGCAAATGAAAGTAGACTGAGTTATGTGAATATTTGAATTGTTTGTGGTAATTTACGTACAAGACAGTATTAAAATAATAGACATCATATGATCATTAATAATCGGGTAAATTAATCTTGATAATAAAACTGTTTCCATGTGTTATTTAGGCGGTAACTAAATCGGTAAAACTCTTTTATCTATCCGATCAGCAGATGTCAAAAAAATATGCAATAGAATATTGTATTAACACAACTAACTACTAGAAGATGAGAGGAAAATTCACCACCGATTTTGTACACCTTTTATGAAGAAATTAGGCGATAATATATGAAAGTCAGTAAATATAAACCGTACTATCATTCAAAACTCACATTGTTTTGAGCAGGTAGTTTTGTGTAGATCTTATAAACATGTACGATACAAAACAGGAAAAAGCCTTCCTGTTCGTCTAATTTAACTAAAACACTGATTGTAACTTACCTTGATTGTCTGGTGGTGTGCATAGTGAAAACATTGAGCGTGCAATTGGTGTGATGAAACTTTTTGATAGTCGAGGAATGGCAGCTGTTAAAAAAATAAAAGATAATGACTAATTCTCATTGAAGACCGAGAAAATCTGTATTGTTGTTAGGTCCTAATACGGAACTCCACTGGAGTGCTCATCTACAGTCCTAACATCCTTAGAACCCGTTGCTTTCAGGTTTCGTAGTAAAAGCTTGACTTCTAGACCACTTAAACGTCATACAATGGCATACATGTCTGACTACATGCGTTTCGCAACATTACGTGATAATAATTTTAAATAACTAATTATTTTAGCCATCATAAGGCTGAACAGTTAACAACCAATTATCGAGTTCTAAAATTATTGTCAATTTTGCACTCTCAGATTTTAGTTAACTGACCGTAAAAATCAGGAAACATTGGACGGGTGTTCTGTCCCATTTTGAGACTCCTCAACAGTGAATCCACGACTCAATAGAAGATCACACTCATAATATTTAGAAGAGCATTACTATTTTCAAATGAAGTCCAATTTGTTTGACTATCATTCCGAAGATAGCAAATTTCGACTTGATATTATGGATTAAACCTAGTCGAGAGCTCGCTCGTCAGAACTACAATTTATTAAAGAATATTTAAAAACTAGATAATCCGAGTCCATCGCAGCAACAACAGACTATATTTCAACATACTCATCAAAATAATCTCCATGTCTTGTTTTCTTGTCATGACATGTCGTTTATCTAAGTTGACAGTAATTGTAAAGTGATTAATATACTCCAAAGATATAATTATAAGTTAACTTCCCAAAACTATTCAACCGTCAATTAATTATTAACATGCTTGTATATTCTCTCCCAAAATATGTAATAATGTCTTGCTTACCAATAATTTGCAGATATCATAATGTCCAATATGGTGGAGAGAATGTCCAATTAATAATCTTAATTATAATTTATTTTGAAAACTTTTTAAAAACAATAAAAATTTTTCCACCTACCCATATAAGCAATAGTACTTGCTGTTTCTTGTGTAAATTGATGTGCAAGACCCATCATTATCTTGTTTATTGTCATTAATAATAAAGTAACTGCTAATGTAAATATCATCATTCTCATATTCCGTAAGAAAACTTTTCGTGATTTATCATTTATACATTCTTGTTGAGATATATGATTATCATTTGTTACTGATTTTTGTTTCATACTTTTTCTTTCACGAATTTTAACAACAATAATGATATATGTAACCCCGACAACAGATGATATGAAATCACTGATACCACTGAAAAACATATTCAATGAATTCAGGATGGATAGAGTTAAAACATTGTACATGTTAATTTAAAATAATGTAAAAGTTTTATTCATATAAGCTATTTTAAAATACATATTTACAGCTAATGGACAAACTAATTTCCGAATTTGCTTTGTCTTCGTGTGATTCTTCAAATAAAGTAGATATGGTAGTAAACCAATTAGCTGATCTAGACAATGATACAAGAGTTTGCCCTCTTCTCAGGAAATCAGGAACAAATGGACACGTCAAATATACACATTTTATACTACTGAAATTGTCTAGAGATGTTAATTTTGAAGACACAGTTAGTATCCTTCGATAGAGTTTTGATGAACAGTTATCTCTATTCAGCATCTGTTACAAATGCTTAAAAGTATCCAAATAACCTACTTGTGATTTCCTCACGTATGCTGGTAAACTGAATCGCACATGCGGATGTTTTAATCTGGGTTTATTAATCTAAAACCAATTCAAGTGTTTGATTTTTGCCTATGGATTGCAGTCATCATCTGATTTTGAAACCAGTACTCTCATTTTAGCATTCATGGACCAGTATTCATCTATAAACCTCTGAGATGTGATGGCGAAGTATCAGTGCATTCTGAACCTAAAACACGACACGAAACTAGTTGAAAGCAGATGAGATACACATGAAGTGAATGTATTTACTCTGAAATCAAAGCATCAACAGAAATTTTGGTCAGTTACAAATGTCGAAAGTAGCTTTTCGGTTTTGTGATGGTCAAAGTTGTGGTAAAATATGCTGATACAAAACTAATAAATGCAGCAAATCTCAGCGATTTGATCACAAAGACGGGTTTTGTCGCAGTTATAGTACTTTATTTTCTCGTGTAAAGAGATCCAAATCAGTCTCACGTAAGAACGTTCATAGCCTTTTTGGTTTTTCGAGTGTTCATCTGTCTGGAAACGTCGCGAGATCATGATAAATAGTATATCTATCAGAATTCCGATTGACATTGGGTCACATATTTCTTGTGGTATATGCTACTTATGTCGACAGACACAAGTAGTATATAATACCAATCGAAAGTGAAAAACCTGGAAACAAGGTTGGGATGATAGAATTGGAGAGAACGGTAACGGAGAGTAAGTGTTATGGCAATGAGGAAACGATGAAGCTTGTGACAATTGATGTAGGATTTGCAAATTAAGTGCTGGACGTATATTTTTCATATTTGATGAAAGAGCTCGTTAATTTTGTATTGAAATCAATTGGTTGTTCCAACCTGTGTCTTCATTCACTACATAATCTGGTTTTCATGATACTTGGAGAACATTTGGGTCACGAGATGTCTTCCACGGAGTCTATCGAAAGCGATACAGTAACTTACAAACTAACATATTACCTTCGTTGTGGCTGACCTCAGAGGACCTGAAGCTGTTCTGAAGAAAGAGAGGCTCCCTTGCAATCATTGATAATTGCATCCTGTTTTGTGATCGGGTTGTCATTCCTAATCATCTTCAGAAGTCGGTACTGAAGCCCATAGACTTATCGCATTCTGTCATAAGTAGCGTGAAGCCAATATCCCGTGATTGCGTATACTGGCCAAATATCGATAAAGATATTGAAGAGATGGCAAGGCGGTGCTACAATTGTGCACAGTCATCTAAACTACCCATTAAAGACGAACCTCGAACATGATCAGAACCCATAGAACATTGGTCGCTCCTTCATGCATATTTAGCTGGACCTTTTCAAAGAAAATAATTCCTAACTATCTTCTATGCATTTTCAAAATGGCCGGAAGTCCTCGTAATGGCCAACGTGTCTACCAGTGCAAAACTTACAGAAGTGTTTAGTCGTTTCGTACAACCAAGTGCTATTGTTTCAGACAATGGAACACAGTCCACTACAGCCCAGTTTGATAATTTCTGAAGAGCAAACAATTTTAATCATTTCAGGTCTCTTCCAAACCCCCTTCAACCGAATGATCAGGGGGAGCGTTTTGTTGATTCATTAAAAAGGACTATTCAAGAAGAATAAGGATAAGGAACTGTAGAAGAAATAGTAGAAATAACTACTGTTCTGCAGATTCTATAAAAATTTGAGCAATCACACGTAGTATCGAAATGTTTATTGTTGGGTTGTCTGATATCATACAGATGATAGATACCACATAAATCATCACTAGTCATTAATCATATAACACATTTTACACCAGCGAATTTCCAATATACATAATTAGTAAGAATGATAAAAACTGAACATTCTCTTCTTCGACGAACATTTTGATTTGAACATTTTTGTCAAATTAAAAGCTTCCTGATTGTCCACTCAGTTATTTACTCATAAATAGCACTTCATCTATGCAATTGACATTTTTGTGGGAAATACAATTCATTTTTTTGACGCTTAAGAGGTCTTAGAATATCTATTTGTCAAAGATGTGTACTGCATAATTTTAGACTTATTTTGCATAAGATCAAATTTGATGATAGTATCAGAGATGTTGATACTTTTGGGAAACTCATGTCCTCGCCTAATGTCAGTTCACTACTCATCATTGTACAATTAGCTGAAAATATGTTCCAAATATTGGACTATGTTGATGATAATAACATAGATGTAGATTGGTTTAAACTCAAATTTATGTCAAACATAATTTACGAGACTGTCATCCAGCTGCAGAATAACTTCAAGACTCAAAGTGATTCACAAAGTTCTATTTAAAAATAGCATCCCAGTATCATATTTCCAGATTTATAAGTTGTAATAAATGGCTTGTGTATTTTACTAAGAAAAATATTACAAATCTACTTACATGTATATTCCCACTTGTTGAGGATTCCACAAGAATGGTGAACCCATGAGATAGATAACCATATAATGAAGATCTGCCATGGCACCGATCGCTAGGAGTACGATAATTATTATAAGTACAATCAGGACTGGTACAGTATTTATTGGAGATTAATGGAAAAAGAGATAAACGAGAAGTAGACTAAAAGTATTATGTATATTTTGATCGGATATATATATATATATGTATATATATATATATTTATCGAAATCGATTAAGATCCATGAATATCGAAAGCATAGTGTGACAGGCTGTTTAAACGTCTCCGCTGATTATTTTCTAGTTGTTTAGGGAGCCAAACTAACTTTTTTAAAACTGGAATGGGACTCACCAACAGTGCTCATCAACAAACCGTCACGCCAGACTCGAACCCAAGACCTTTAGTCTTGTGCGTGAGTGCTTAAACTCTAGACCGCTGAACCAGTATCCAACAGTGTTATTGTCTAACTTCAACCACTATCGATGAGTCCTATACTAGGATGAAACGGCGGGCCAGTGCTTCCAGGTTTTAAATTGTGATCTAACATTGGTCAGATCATAGCTTCAATTCCAACTCAACAATCTCCACAATCCTTTACGGAGAATTTGTTTTATTGGTAAAGATTCACAATTTGTGGTTGTTGTTCAAGATAGATACTAACCACTCTCTGTAGTTGTTTTTTGCACCTCTAAAGAATTGACTTTTATTATGTAGCTAACATAGGAATAAATGAAACTTACTATAGTGTACTATAGCAGCACACATACGACTGAGTTTGTTCATATCTAATTTGGTTAAGCCCTTTTGTTAACTTATTTAACGGACAGAGTCATTCGTACAATAACAACCTATCTATACTATTGTACCTTTATTATTATTATTATTGTTATTATTATTATGTACTCTTGAGCATTGTTTACTGCCTACGCATATGTACATATTAATCCTGTTCATTGACCCGTCAACTCTCTTACTCGTTTGCTCGTTGACTCGATCACTTGATCGCTCATTTGACTTGTACTCTCACTCGCTTGCTTTACGGCACTACTCTTTCATGCTTTCTTAACATGGATGTAATTTTGGCAATCTGTTCATGGTGCAATAATAAACGTAATCAACACTTTTTGTTCGCCTTCTGATTTATACAACGTTGGGGTGTTATCGAGTAACGGTTATCAGGACGAACAAATTACGAAGTTTAAGGATAATTGCGAATATCGACCACCACAGTACCTGTATTTTACTGATGTTTACAGCTGATATCACACTATCAAACTATCTATTAGTAACATACATTTAGAAACAATTGTAATTAGATAAATAGTATCATTTATTAGTGAAGTAAGTCTTATATTACAGTATTTTGTTGACATGTAATTAGTTATACATATTGATATCTATCAAAATGGCTGTAATATGAAGCGTTATGTTCAAGTTGAAATCGTCACATGCACTATATAAAATAAAAATTTGTATGATATCACTTTGACAATACATCATTTTTAACTACAGATAAAATTTCGCGAGTCATTTCAGTTTTATTGATCAAAATTGCTTTATGTTGTTGTCATGTACTTTAAGTTTTATTATTATTAAGAAATTTTATATAGTTGAAATCATGAGTCAATTGAAGCTAGACCACCATGGGAAACCTGGAAGCACTGGATGGCCGTTTCGTCCTATTGTGGACTCCTCAGTAGTGCATATCCACGATCTCACCGTGAGAGAATCGAACCCAGGACCTATCAGTCTTGCGCGCGAGCACTTAACCGATAGACCACTGAGCCGGCATCCAACGGTGTTGATTTCCAACTTCAACCAATCCACAAAATTGAGCAACCATTCACCAATGTCTTCAGTGAGTTGATATCTTCCAACAGACCTTCAAATGACTCATGATTTCAACTATATAAAATTACTAAAATCTCCACAAAACCCCCTTCTCATAATAAAAAATCATTGAAATATTCTTGTTATCTTTTAGTAATGTTCACGGTATATGAACTTACTTTTATTCGCATAATTAGTTTTTCTTTCCATTCAGGATGGATTTCAAAATTTTGAACTTCATTAGAATCATTGTATTTATCATTATGAGTAGGATTTTCTTGTTTATTATCATCAACATTAATAGGTGATCCATATGCATTATTGGTTTCCGGGAAAATGAATAAAATGATTAAACTTGGTACAAATAAAATTGCATCAGTGATAACCACAGCTTTGAAACCAAATTGATAGATCAATGTTCCTAATAATAAGTATAAATTTATGTATGGTAGCAAGTAAGAGGATAAACATTTTAATTGGTCAGTTATGAAAATGAGTAGGGGAATTTTCGAAAACATTGATTTATTTGTTGAGTTTGTATGGCTTATGACCATTGACTTATATATACATTCATTTCTCATTTTAGTTTCAATTGCTAATCATCACCAAAACATATTCCTATTTCTGAAACGAACTGTGGTCATACTTGTATAATTTATCTCTTCAAATTCTAACTCAAGATTTAAAATTAACTACGTTATATGTAATAGAAAACTAAGAAATAAACTAGCATTCAATAGGAATAATATATATTTGTAAAATCTCAGCGAATGAATTTGTAGTAAATCCAACGTTTCGCCTGGCAATCTGGTCCAAGCTTTTTCAAATACTGTGAAACTATTCGCTCTAATTTAGACGAGAGTTCTTATATAAACTAGCATTCAGTTTCTTATTAGGCTAATGTCGTTTCTAATCTAAGCGTTTTATTTTTTATCGTTACAACTCAATAAAATATAAAGAAGTACTATCCTAGGAGATACAAGTGTTTATTAACAGTTGTCTACGCAAAATACTTTGGATCCGTTGGCCAGACACTATCAGCAACAACCTACTATGGGAGAGAAATAACCAGATTCCCGCGGAGGAAGAAATCAGGAGAAGCGCTGGGAGTGGATAGGACACTCATTGAAGATATCACCCATCTGCGTCACAACGCAAGCTCTCATCTCGTATCCTGAAGGCCAAAGGAAAAGAGGAAGACCAAAGAACACATTACGTCGAGAAACGGTAACAGATATGAGAAGAGTTAACAACGACTGGATAGATCTACAAAGGAAGGCCCAGGACAGAGTGGGTTGGAGAATGCTGATCGGTGGCCTATGTTTCATTGGGAGTAACAGGCGTTAATAAGAAAATAGGTAATTCACATCTAATAAATGAAGGTGTTAAAATCTTGCTATTTAGGGCAGTTTTATTTTCATTGTTCTTTTTTAAACCAAATTTATGTATTCAACAGACCGTAGACTAAAAAGATTCGAAATATTAAATAAACAAAGAAATTTAACATTTTGTGAAATATAAACAAGTTGAGTATACAAACCTCCAATTGGGCCGCCACTTGATGAACATAGTAAAGCTATAGATTCAAACACAGTAAACCAAATCCATGTATCGTGGTTAATCTTTTCTGCTGTAACAGTCTGACCTCTCTCAGCTTTTTTAGCGTGTGAAATACGCATTATATCAACTACAATTGCTGCTACTTGAGAATAAATTGATAAAAGACCACCACCGAAGAAAGCCTCAAAAAAGCCAGCAAGGAGTAATAGCCAAACATTCAAATTATTTGTTACTATTAGAGCTTTAATTCGAAAAATAGAAAGTCATTGGGATTAAACTAGATGTTGACACTGAAATAAATGAAGCATTAAAGGTATAATTATTTGGAAATTTTAAATACTAACACCATCTACTAGCATGGGATGCATGCATAATTGTAATTTAAAAGTGGTAATAAAATGGAATTATTCAAATAACACATTATGTAATGTCCTAAAGGTTTTAATAAAATGCTGTGATTAGTTTTCTAGCAAAAATGTCGATCAGGGCACTGTTAAAAATTGATTATACACCAAATTACGACTTTCACATTGCCCAATAAACCTTCATATATGATTATAAAGCTTCAAACTCGGTCATTTTGTTTACAGAATTAATGTCTTGAAATCCTTATTGTCAACCTGTTTGGTCTTCATGAGGCATTGGCCACAAACCAAGGATATCCAGTCAAGTTCGTTTTGAACACTTCTTTCTATTTGATCCTACTGGTACTCATCTTCCTTATATCTTCCTCCGATTCCAGGCTCCATATGTTCTTTTGTATACCCTTTTTCCAAGTTAGTATTTGTCTTGTAATACAGTCTAACAGTTCCCTCATTGTCTGAGGGACAGCCTATCTACGAAGTGCGAATCATCCAATGCAGTTCACGTTTTCCACTGTGTCGTGCTTTCCATGAGATATGAAGGTCTCATAATCCATACAACAGTTGACAGGAAAAGATGAGAGTAGACAGCATTTTCTGATACTAGTCTTTACTTGGAATACATCAACCAGTTGCTGAAAAATTATGACTATGCAATCCAGCCACTCATGGGTGTTGAACAAGAGTCCACGAGACTTTCCTGTTCACTCCGTCAAATTTTTTCTCATTATAAATGAAGTTGATACGTAGCGATGATTTTCATTCGATTGAATGTATAACAATGATAATCTGTATTGCAATTTGGTTAGAATATGACCTATCTGCACTAAAGCTAACTTGTTGATAGCAAAGCCAAGTGTATGCTGAATCTTTTATTATGTTTAGCAAGAGTCTACTGTACACTTCTCTTGGTATTGATACCAGTGTGATTCTTAAGTGGTTTACACATCTGCTAAAAGTATTTTACTTTAATAACTTGATGAGAAATCCCTCTTTTCGGTTTGTTTTGTTTTAGCTCCTAAATATTTTTGAAGAAAACATGGAACAAGTTTTTGAAGTAGCCTCCATATCCGACTTTAATTTCTCAGTAGGTATAGTGATCATATGTATTTATACGCAAATTACAGACTATGTCACTAAATTCTGATAACCATACAATGAACAGTTAATTTGCAAAATAACCATCAATTGTCTCAATCTTCACTGTTCCTTCTGTAAATATTAGTTCATCTTCTCTGATTTCATTGTTTGTGCATTTTCCTGCCAATTGCGCTTCATTTCAGTTCTTTTTTTATCGGTCTTTTGCCAAAATACATTCTATGGCCAACCATCACCATATACTACTTATATGTATATAAGTAGATCACACCACAGTGCTAACGCTTGTATCATTGTTGTTAAAAACACACCAATTTACTACTCTTTCTCCATTCTTCTTTCTTTCTCTTAGTTGACGTCATCTCATCATGTATTTACAACCGGTGTTGCCCATACCATCTATGACGTTCAAGTTTCTTATTAGGATTACTAGGCCTTTCCCTAAGCACCTATCTAGCACGGTACTGCTTTTTACTTATTTTACTTTATGATTTGTGCCATCACTGTGATTCTTTATCACTAAGCTACACCCATAGAAATCCGTGTCTTATTGTTTTAAAGTTTGTTTTTATGATCCTGAAGCCCTGAGTTTCTGATCCTATATACAGGTTTCGTGCTTTTTTGTATAGTATTAGTGAACTTCCTTGTGTGTGTAGGATATTTTCTTCTTCGTGACTGGAATATAATAACAGCTCTCCTGAGTTTAATCTTTTTTACACAGATTTTATACAATGAATTTCATTTATTCTCTATTTGAAGAACTATTTGAACAACACTGTCCTGAAATTTTATGTATCTTCATCAATCGTGGCTCCAGTTGTCAGAATTGGCATCGACTTAAATGGCTTCTTAAGAATCTAGGTTTTTCTTATGAACCGCTATAACTCCATTTGCAGAGTTTAATTAGTTTAAAAGATTTTTTCTGCTTAGCATTTTTGCACTGAGGTTCATTTTTACGAGGTTAGGTTGCTAATCCTCGTTCAAACCGTTCTCCTTTACCTAGACTTGGGACAGGCACTAACCACAGAGAGCATCAAGACATAGTTGTATCTGGATACAGGCCCCTGATAACATGAATTAATATTCTATGCTGTATGAAAGAAACTAAAAATGTTATCCATTGTATGTACTGCGGAAATCTCAAGATGTTTTTATTGAACGGGATAGGCGATGAAATACACGTCATCACCGAATAATATTGTCAACACTAGTAATACATAAATACATTAAAATAATAGTTAGATGTAAAGTATTTTTATGGATTTGAGTGTGCACTAGGTATATAACTTATCCCTTCATGTGTTTAAATTCAAATATCATGCTAGCACGTCAGTATTTCGCATGATGGTATAAGTGGTGAAGTGGACAGAGATAGAATAAAGACATTATTTTCATTTATCATAATGCTTTGAAACAGAAGAATCTCATCATGTAACAATATTATCGTCTTTGTTTAAGTATCACTAGATTTTGCTGGAACAATATAACTTCTATAGCTTCAAGAAGGCAGAAGAGAAAAATATATTTTCAGAATAAACAAAATTAGAATTTGAAACATTTCTTAAGATTTCACTTTTCATTCTCTCTTACATATAGATATTATGTAATCATAGAGTCCCTTCTACATTCATTCACATCACATTAGGATAATTTCCAATTCTTTTAGTGTAAATCATTTACTTAAAAGACAAACGTCCTTACTATCACGACAAGACGTTGGCTATTTGATAAACTAACTTGCAATTATAGCATTCAGTTGAAAACGTCCAGTAAAGACAGTATATGATCCTATTTTAATTTAAAATTTATTCCACAGAAGAACATTTACATAACAGTATGTTCTTATTAGTTCAGTGGTAAATGTTTATAAGAATAGGCGTTTGTGTAGATTGCAGTGATTTTAATAGTTGATTTCATGAATCTCATACTAAGACGAAACGGCTATCCAGTGCTTCGAGGTTTTCATTAGTGGTCTAGTTTACATCGACTCATGAATTCAACTATAAATGATCATATCAACAATGGACTATTAATATCTAATATAAGTTAACAACACATATAGTAGATCTCAATCATCATCGGTCTGTCAAAAAAATTAAATCAAACACCATGATAAGAAGAAATTAAAAACAAATTAAATACTTACACATTGTTGTTATATGTAAAAATTCTCCAATGAATAGAATACCTAGAGCAACACGACGACCATGTCTATCTGATATATAACCAACTATTAACATTGATATTAAACCTAATGTTATTCTAACTGCATTTGTAGTAGATTCTAGTGTAGCAGCTTTCTTTTGTGCAGCTGTTAGTTTTATTTTATCATCAGCTGATCTGATATGGAGAAAAAATATTGATATTGGACCAGTTGTTTGATGAAATGATAGTATTCGTTTAGAAAAAACATAGTTATTTAACTCATTATTTAAGAATATTGAAGATTATTTAATAGCCAGAAAATTATATTTCCCATTATGCATTCAGGGTATACTTGGAATGAACAAAGTAAGTTCAAGGATAATTAAGGTCTCCTTAATGAAAAGGGTAGTTTGTTTTAAAACAATAATGCCTTAATTACACAATCATTTTGAAGAGGATAAACTGGGTGATCACTCTTAACATGATTTGGATATTGATTGATATGTTTAAGAGGAATATTTTTTTATTACCCTGACATATAGAGTAATCTACTTTATCATTTTTTCAGGTAATGAAAAAACAGTATGGTGCTTTTTATTTACTTACTGCGATAAGTGTTTTTGATATGTGGTCTACGTGGCACATTGGACCTTATGAATCCAAAATTATGATAAAGATTTCACCTCTAATGAATAAATGTTTGGTATGTGTTTAATGATATAAAATGGACTGTATAATACACAGAGTAGTATGATATAATATAATGAATGTCACTATAATCAGTCCTATGAATTTCGTTCATCAACTTCCTATTGATTCTGGAGCATGAATAGCAGAGTTTGTATTTGAATACGTGAATACAAAGAAATGCTTATTTAAGAGATTTCTTAACTGAAAATTTCCTATCAACTTGCAAATAAGACATTTACTGACAATAGTCATACAGAAAATTAACATGAAACTTCTGTGTTTGACTATTTTTTCATTTTATATATTAGACGTCTGGGTCATTAAGTGATGTAACGACCTCCTTTTATACAAAAAAGTTCTATGGAGCTTCAAGAATTTTTAAATTATCAGCTTTGGTGCTAATAATCATATATTTAATACTCTAGTGATATATTAGTGTTTTATTACGACTATACATGACAGTTGTATTGACTTGCTTATATATATATACATATATATATATTGATCAACAGAGTAGAATAATTAAGGTTACTTTCCATAGAAAGAAATCCAAAACTGATTTTCTACTCTCAATGAATGGAATAACCTAACTAATACATCATAAAAAAAACTGATATAAATTAAAGCTAGACGGTGTCGCAATTCCTTGGATTGGTTGAATTTAGGCATCAACACAGTTGGATACCGGCTCAATGGTCTAGGGGTTAAGCATTCATATGCGAGATCAATACGTCCTTGGTTCGAATCCCGCGGACGAGGTCGTGGGTGAGCACTGTTGCGGAGTTCCATATTAGGACGAAATGTTCGTTTAGTACTTCCATGTTTTCCATGATGGTCTAGCCCTAATTGACCAAGGAATTCAACTATTAAATTACTATAATATGCACGAAACCCCCTTCTGATGATGTAAATTAATCCATGCCGTTTTTTTTATTTTTACTATCCATTAGATAAATTCTGTACTATTCTTAGTGTTTACAAATATGGTCCTGGCAAATAAAATCAATCAATATTTAGTGTAAAGATTCAATAAAAAACTACTAATTGGAAATTTTCATTTTTCTATACATTTTCAATAAACAAAAAAATTTCTTAATACTTAAAAAAAAACAAAAAAAAAACAAAAATTGGTTGACTTACAGATTTGCATATTTATGTCTTTCTTGACGTGTTAAATATGGTAGACCTTGTTCTGTTACCGCACTTCCATTAGAAAGAAAAATTACAAAAATAATTGATATAATTAAGTAGTATAATATATTTTTAGTAATATAGATATACTTCTATTAAAAATTTATAAAGGTATTTATTATTTTGAAATATATCAGAATAAATGAAACTATTTAATAGTTCACACATTAATCCATCTATCATTTATTCAAGTTAATTAACTGTTTATTTAACAGTGGATAAAATATATTATAATTAAATATAGGTTAAATTCACTTGGTATTGTTTGTTTTGATCTTCACATTGATGTTTAAGACTGCAAATTATCAGTTTATTATTGATATATGTGCATACTGTGTGTTGATGTTCACTCTGAGATGCAAGTACATCCAGCTGACGAGTTTCAAATAGGACGAAATGCGCGTCCTGGATTCCACTGCTAGCCATTATCCATCTTTACTTATGATGCTTGTGAATTAAGGCAATATAGAGGCAATAAGCACAGTATGCACATATGCCAATAAGAGACTGATCAACTGCAGTCCTAAACATCAACGGCAAGATTCAAACAAACAATACTCGGTGAATTTAAACTTCACCCCATTGCACAAGCAATTGGCTATCACGACTCAAAAGTCGAGTTGATAAAGCGATGGCGTTCGAAGCGAAAGGTACTGAGTTCGAGTCACAGAGTGAACATCAACTCTGAGATGCAAGTAGGTCCAGCTGACGAGTCCTAAATAGGACGAAACGTGCGTCCTGGATTCCACTGCTAGCCACTATTCACCTTTGCTTATAAACGTAGGTTAGTTTGCTTTTTGTTTAGCTTTTAGTTTTTATTTCTTTTTTTTCTTCTTATTTCTACATTATATTTATTTGCTTTTTAATCAAATTGTTTTGATACTCTATAAAGTTTATGAAACTGTAACCTTTTTCTATGAATTTAAGATAGATAGTATCCATATTTTAGAGCTTAGAGTGAAAAATGAACTTGTCATCAATTAACCTAAGTATTTACCAACTTTCTTGACTGTTTTCGGTTTGTTATAGATATTTCTTATACATCTAATATTGTTACTGATCTAGTTCACTTTCAGCCATTAACTTTAAGAATTTATTATTTTCTATGTCACTCCAGAATGATTGTTGTTTGAACCAACTATATATGTAAATTAAGTTATCCTTCCCTAAATCACATTTATTTATCTTAAATAGCTGGTTTTATTTTGTTCCATTTTGTCGGTCTACTGATTCATAACTCCTAACAGTATCTGATCATTCTGTACTGATTTGATTCAATAGTGGAATTTGATATTATGATGAAAACTTAAGGTCTGAAAGTTATTCATAAGCTTATCAATCATATGTAAACTAAACTTGTATTACGTTGAATGGGGTTCGGAGCTTGAGTCTATCCGACTTGGAAGATGAGTGAACAACGAATAAAAGTGCATAATCTATTTCCAGTTATATCTCAGGGATTCACCTAACAAGGAATTGCATTTAAACTTATTGCACAAAGCCAAAACAATTCAGAAGCTTAATACCAGGTAATTTTAAGTAAAAAAATGATTCAGCTACATGAATAAATCGCTGACAGTCTTATAGTGTATCATTTAAGTTGATCTAGACCTACGAATGCACGTGATACAAAGACAATAAGTGAAATATGAAAAAAAAATTGTTGGGAACAACGTGATTTTAATTTACTTGTAAAATACATATTGATCCGAAGTGAAAAGACATAGTTCAATTGATAGATATAATGTGACTGTCATAAGCATAAGAAGCGTGATATATTTGCATTTAGTTGTAATACAACCTTTACCAAGTTTTTTGTCAATCATTGCAAAGGAAAGAATATATACTGTGATACTATCAAAGTTCTTGTTAAGACGACGAAATAGATGAGTTTGTCTGCAAAATGATTAGACTTATCCCAAAATATCTTGTAATGTTCAGATTGTTTTCTACAATATAATAAACGGACTGCATAAATGTAAATAGAAGAGATAAAGGAGTGATTTGTAGTAGCTTTATTTATTTATTTATTTATCGAATTCAATGCTAATATGAATGTTTCAATCACCAAAAGTAGAGTAAAATAGAATAGAGTATACTTTTATGAGAAAGTAGTAGTTATAGTATGATTTTCCTAATTCTTAAACAATGTAGAACTATAAATGAAAACTTAAGTCTTCCTCTTTACTTCTAATGTAATAAGTTGTCTGATAAAATTATGAATGCTGAGTATAATTAACTAATTATCTTATTCTGTTTTTGTATAGCCTAGTTGGACACCATGTCAGATCAAAGTAATGACACATCATTTTGTCGTTTCATTTCGATTATAATAATGAAATCAATACATTTGAATACTCGTGAAAAGATACCATTTTCGCTTCAGAAATTATTTCAAGTCATATCAAGATGACTTTCAGAAGCTTATAAGATTGACTAATAGGATTTCAACTATACATTACATATAAAGGATCAAAAGTAATCGTCAGATCACTATTTCAAAAGTGTTATTTCTCCTCTGTAATAACTCTATTGATGTTACTAGTGATGTATTCCCCTACTCAATATTTAGTATGTAAGATAAATAGGTAAGCCCTATCGATTTATATATACATAATTAATTAATACCTTGTTCAGAGTAATTAAGTTCTGGTCAACTATGCACAGTAAACTTTTCTTTTATAATTCAGTGTTTGTATTATTCAAAGTTTTATATACCTGTACTAATTTAATGGAATTATAGAATTATATGATCTGAATTGATGTTTCTATAAATCATACCAACGACTTACCATCACTGTGTTATTAAAATTAAGTCACAATAATATATATTATATTTAGAATTTAAGTAGATGATTGGACTGAATAGTTTTTCATTGGTTTAACCGACTATTCACTTATTGGTCTTAAGTAGCTTTAACAACACAAATTGTATCAATAAATAATATTTATGAGTATAAGGGTTGTGGAGATTGTTGAGTTTAGATTGATATATCATGAGTGAAACAAATTTTAGACCACCATTAAAAAGCTGGATGCAATGGGCGGCAGTTTCACCCTAGTATAGGACTCCTCAGAAGTGCGCATCTACGATCCCGCTCGCAGGATATAGTAAATATATCGAAACTGGATTATTGAAATGAGTTGTATAGATGTCATTAGTATATCGTTTACTAAAAATTGTCATAAAATACATCAGTCAATAGCTTACTTCCTAAAATATCTTACAACACAGAATTAAACACAGTGATGGCCTGGATATACGAACAAATAGAGTATTCAGAAAGTTTTTCTAATCATATTTTTAGCCATGGAAATCTTGCGTTTTACGTCATTTCATTTTTATTAGAAAACAACAGACAACTCATTTGACAATAAACATTTCTAATAAAGAATTTACAATAATTCACTATATACCGTACTAAAACCCTATACTATTCGATACGAAACAGTCTGGTTGTTTTACAAAAGATCGAGGAAAAAAGAATAAAGGAAAATACATAGTAACAGATTCAGTATGTATGCATTGAATACTGCGAAAATCATGTAGTCTATTTTTATAAAAGTATGACAAAGCATTTTATATTTAACAAACAAAATTAAAATAAGTCAGTTACGAGATATAACAAAGTTTTTATCATGGAAACTTTAAATCACAAACACCAACTTATTCCAGCAAGATAGTTAGGTCTTTTTGACGTCTTACACTAGAATTACCATGTTGAGATTCAAAGGGATTAGGTGTTGGACCATTCAAAGTGCCCCATCGTTCAGTACGCATTAAGAACCTATTCATTGTGAAGCAGTTAGAACGACAATAATCTGGTGTACGTAAAACATGTTCGCATAATTTAAATAAGTGTCTTACTTTAGTGGAAGGCAGATCACGCAAGAAAAAAGGAATGAAAGAGATGATGAAAGAATGGCCTCTTGAGGCATACTTAATTTGGTTAACAATCTATTAAAGTACTTTCCCTTTTCGTAGCTATAAGTTCCAATCATCTTTAATACGATGTCTTTACTAAATAGTAAAATTACTTGACACGGCTTTTTTGTTAAAATAAACTCAAAGCACAAGAGTTGTTTGCCAAAAACTTCGATTGTGATA
The DNA here is from genome assembly GCF_000237925.1 of Schistosoma mansoni. Taxonomy (NCBI): domain Eukaryota; kingdom Metazoa; phylum Platyhelminthes; class Trematoda; order Strigeidida; family Schistosomatidae; genus Schistosoma; species Schistosoma mansoni. Next base: position 31,667,688 of record NC_031502.1, on the reverse strand, counting down.
AAATAGATAGCTGTAATAATCGCGTTAGTCATCATAGGCACCTACAAATTATCTACGTTTACTACTTGTTTGTTTGAAATTAAGGAAGTTTTCATATTGTGTGTCTACTGTTGGTTCGGGCAAGATAAATCGCAAGGTATGATGTAAATTCAAGATAATATAAACCCAGCGGTCCACAGAAACCTCTAAACGTTGGCATCGTTCTATTCGATATCTAAATTTCACAGAAAATAACACATCTCGCAATTTCGGATTTCCTTGGTTGAAGAGTGCCGGATAGTATCAAAGCCAGATAAACAACCTTTTTATCTATTCGTTTCCAGTCACTAAACGCTAGACAAAATCTGTCGATAGGTAGAGTCACCGAAACAAATTATTAGATTGCGATCTGACTTATAAAATGTAAACAGCATTAAGAACCAAACAACATGGGATTGGTCACTGCTTTATGACCAATCAGTGTATAATGTTTAACACCATAATTGAGTAGTTATATCTCGTAACAGCTTTGAAGGATGTAAAAACCTTTACATATCTGGGAAGCATCATCGATGAACAAAGTAGATCTGATGCAGATGTGAAGACGCGGATCGGCAAAGCAAGAGCGGCATATCTACAATTGAAGAACATCTAGAACTCAAAACAACTGTCAACAAACACTTAAGTAAGAATTTTCAGTACAAATGTCAAGGGAGTTCTACTGTATGGGGCGGAGACGTGGAGAACTACGAAAGCCATCATCTAGAAAATACAGGTGTTTATTAACAGTTTTTTACACAAGATACTTCGGATCCGTTAGTCAAACACTATCAGCAACATTCTACTGTGGGAGAGAACAAACCAGATTCCATTTGGCGGAGGAAGAAATTAGGAAGAAGTGTTGGAAGTGGATAGGACACACACTGAGGAAATCACCCAATTGATTCACAAGGCAAGGCCTCACATGGAGTCCTGAAGGCCAAAGGAGAAGAGGAAGATCAAAGAACACATTACGCCGAGAAATGGAGACAGAAATGAGAAGAATGAACAAAAACTGGATAGAACTAGAAAGGGAGCCCCAGGACAGAGTGGGTTGTAGAATGGTGATCGGCGGCTTATGTTCCATTGGGAGTAACAGGCGTAAGTAAGTAAGTAATGTCTCTTAACACTAAATATTAATCTTGTTGATACACTACTGATGAATGAGGACTAATGGAGACGTTAGTTTAGGATTTATTTCCATTTCATATTTAAGATATGAAGATTTACGGATTTAAACTTGAAGTGCTGGCTAAGTCAATATAATTTTGTTAAATATTTTGATGGCATTCCAAAACAAACTAAGAAGATGCCATACAAGAAAACCCATTACTTATTAAAGATGATTATATAAAATTGTTGATAACAATTACAACACTAGTCAGAAACACAAATGTTTAGGAAGTATGGTTAATAAGACAGAACTGTTCATGCCTCTCTGATTAAAGACATCCTTGAAGAGTTTTTTTCAATACAACCAATGTACCATATTATTCCGTCTATCTGTTTATCAGATGAAAATAATATTTTCATATATTTCATTCACAAGTACTGTGTAGTTTCTCCTTACAACTTGTTATAATTCATATATTCCTTAAACTGAGCTTCTCAACTCCTCCATTAACGTCTTCCTTTATTAGGAAGAATAAATCAAATGAATACAGATCATATGTCAATTTTGTGGGTTCAGTTACAATGTAAATGTATTTTTGTTTGAAGAAAATACATTGATTTGCATCAAACAAACATTTTTCTTAAGATTGTTGACAATTTTATGGATTACTTACATAATAATCATCATGCTCTAAATCAAAAGTCCAAACAACTGGGTTTAAGTTATTGTCAAGGATCACAAATGTATCTCTCTTAAAGAAAACAAACATGAGACTATTTCTGTAATAAAGTAAACTTTAATTGTGCTTTTATATTTACACCAATATATACTTAATTACTTACTTCCTTACGCCTGTTACCCCTCATGAAGGAGCATAGGCCGCCCAGAAGCAATCCCCATCCAACCCTGTCCCAAGTAATCCTTTACAGTCATTTCCAGTTACTATTCATTCTTTTCATGATTGCTTCCAATTCCCGATCCAGTATGTTCTTCGACCTTCCTCTTTATCGTTTCCATTCACGATTCCAAGTTAGCGTTTGCCTCGTGATACAGTTTGTTGATTTCCTCAATATGTGTCCTATCTTCTTCCAATGTCTTTTCCGAATTTCCTCTTCAGATGGAAGTTGGTCTGTCCTCTACCACAGTAGGTTGTTACTGATGGTATCCAGCCAGCAGACACCGAGTATTTTGAGTAGACAATTGTTTATAAATACTTGTATGTTTTTGATGATTGTTTTAGTAGTTCTCGGAGTTTCATTTCCGTACAGTAGAATTGTCTTGATGCTCGTATTGACGATTCCCACTTTGATATTGGTTGACAGACGGTTGTTTATAGTTGCATATATTCTTAAATTGTAGGAATACTGTCCTTGCTTTGTCAATCCTCGTCTTTACGTTTGCATCCGATCCTTCACGATCATCGATGATGATGTACAGATACGTGAAAGATTCCACATCTTCCAGAGCTTCTCCATCAAATGTGATTGGGTTGAAGTTGTCAGTGTTGTATTTGTTTTTCCCCTTATGTATGTTGAGACCTACTGATTCAGAAGTTGTTGTAATAAGCAAAGTTTACCACGTTGACAAATCATTTGGCATTGTAAGAGAAGTATTGGGTTTACATAATGGAGTTTTAAATTATATAAGGTTTGTAATAAAACACAGTGAATAATATAATCCTTATTAAGTTAAATAATAACTCAATAAACAAGTCTAACAAAACAAACGATCCACTCTATAAATAATGATAGAATCATTAGTTAACATACATATAATTCATGAGCATTTACATGTTTATTTCCAACAATCATAATTGTATCAGTTAATGAGAGCACATTCTCATTAAGACCTACTATAAATAACTTAGTCATTTTTTGGCAGAATAAGCGGTTTGTCAAAATTTTTTTGTAAATGATATTTCCTCGTTATTTATTGAATTGTTTTTTTTTTCTTTCTAAATAACGAATCGATACTTTCGATGATTATGAATTATAAGAGGATAGAACTACTGAATTAACAGTCATCTTTAAAGTTAGTGACAAAGTATCTATTGAAATACATCAATATTGTGTCATTTCAATAATCAGCTGATTCAAATCAAAATGATGACAAGTAGTTTTCTATTCCTTCATCCACATTTATGACTTAGTTAATTTATAAAGTAAAGATACCTTATGTAGACTAAATAAAAATGTAGATTTAAATAATGTTTCATTTATGATAAGTAATATATTGATAAGTCTCAAAAAAAACACAACTTTAATAGTCATCTGTGGCTGATATATTAAAGAAATCACTTGTCCTTCTGGTTTATTGCTTTAAAAATCTACCTCAAAGAGTGACAAATATACTATTGATAATAAATCATTAAATGACACTGTGAATAGTATAAACTAAAGTAACTGGTTTGTGAAAATATATATATACATATATAACTCTACAAAAAGAAATTAAATAATTATAGTCAAAGTATTTATTCTTAATCCATTGGCCTGTTAGATCTAAACAGACCTTGAAATTTTAAGGGGAATAGTGTCACGTAGTGCATAGGCATTTCATGAATAAATAATCGAAACATCGTGGACGCGTGACTTTTATTTTGGTAGTATTTACCGAGCAGAAACAGGATAAAATAATTGGTTGGCAAGACATATCCTTACAAATAAGATCAACTTTTAGATGTACACTATAATATTCTAATTTTAACAGTTTTATGTTTACACATACAGTGTTGCTATCATATACAAAGTTCATCAAATGAGACATACTTTAGTTAAATTATTTACACTGTCAAGGTTGTTTAATACCACTAATTCCAAAGTCGTAAAGAAGAAGACATTTTAAGATTATTAGTTTTGTACAGTTGATGAAAATTTTAAGTAAAAGTAAACAATCACTTTTTTTATCAAAAAAGGTGTTGTAAAGATTTTAGTGATTTTATAGTTGAATTCGTGAGTCAATTGAAGTTAGGCCATCATCGAAAGCCTCGAAGCATTGAAAGACCGTTTCGTCCTATTGTGGGACTCCTCGGAAGTAAGCAACCACGATTCCGCCTCGCGAGATTCGAACCCAAGGCTTATCGGTCTCGCGCGCGAGCGCTTAACCTCTAGAACAATGAGCTGGTATCCAACTGTGTTAATGTATAACTTCAACCAATACACGAAATTGAGCAACCGTCCACCATTGTCTCCAGTGAGTTACTATCTCACAATAGACTCGGTTGAACTCTACTGATCACTTCTCACTGGAACTCCAAGAAATACCTCTTGAAAAAAGTTACTAGTGAGCATATGATTATTATCAGAAGGGGTTTTATTCATTCTCTACATTCTTTATTCTTATGAAGTCCGTTATTCATTCAAAAGACCTAAACAGATCGACATAATTGTTGTATAACGTTCTGCTACTGATACGTGTTGAAGTCAACTTTTTTTCTTCAAAACGATTTACATAACGCAAAATTAGTTTACGAAATAAATTTTCAAACTATCACTTAAACGTGTACACTGATAATTGATCTTTCTGTTCATAATTTATCACATTATTTAAACTTTATATCTTTTCATATCCAACAATTATGAAATAAGAAATTAAGCTTACCAATATTTATATTTAATATAAGTCATTACCTCGAAGAGTTTTTGAATGTATAGTGATATGTTATCTGGTTTGAAAGGCTTTTATAATTTGATAAGTGTAGTTTGGATGGTATCGTCCAAAATTCAATGAATGATTGAAGCTTTTCTTGATGATTCGGGACACATCTATCGTATTTTTGATTACCAAACTAAAAGAACAATTGAGTCTTGTTAAGGAGATCCAAATTATTCCTTGAAAAACGTTCAGATGTGCATTGAAAACACTTGTAAAACGTTTGTCCAGTCAGAGTTGAATAGAAGTTCCTCAGAAACATATGAGGGGTAAAGATTAATGTGCCATATTTCTGATTGGATGATTACCTATCCTGCTACTATGTTTAGTATGGTTTCAGAACCTTCAAGAAGTACAAGACCATCTAAAATGCTATAAATACCCTAGATTTTCTGCACACCAACTAACCTACGAGTAAAGTATTCTTTTCAAATTTCTCATCTTTTCTCTCTTGTTCATTCTGTTGTATACATTTAGCCTTGGGTTATTGGAAGAGCTTAAGAAGCTAAATCAAGAGTTCAGACAGAAGATTTATCAAGTATAATAAGCTTATCGAAGTTTTTGATGATAAAAGATAGTCATATATTTTCTTCTTGAACTTAAGGGAAAAGAATTCGAGATAGATCAAAAATATAACTCTATATAACTTTTTACTGAAGTCATATTCAGGATGATCGCAATAAGAGATCATATTTTTATTTGTTAATTAACGGTAACCACAGTTTAGCTATCTGTATCGTATATTATCTGTTCAGATTGCTCAGATTCCACCACATATATAAATATTGGATTTTTAATTTTCCTTAATATGTACCAAAACATTTCTAAATTGTTTTGTCAAGTTAAACTCAGTCTTATGTCCTATGTTTAACCAGTTTAGTGATATTGCTGATCTTTTCTCAAGTTTCCTGAGGTCATCCGAGAAACATACTTGAAATATTGTGTTTGTTTAGGATCATTCAAATCTCGCACGGTACAGGATGACTACAGTTTAACTTCAGTCTATCAGAATACATTACAATTTTCGTCTTATTTAACTACAGTTTAGCGTAGTGATTTGCTCTTATTTTAAACATGGTTACATTTACTACCACTGTTTATTGTATATATAGTACCCATTACCTTTGATGAAACAGCATCAACAAAATTAGACATTATTTATCCTTGGTAATTTTTATTTTGATTACTTCCCTCGAGACTTTCACGTTTAAATTCCATTTGGAACCCTGGAATTAATAAATTTTCATAGTTCTTTCTTAACATCCAATAACTACTTTGTGGATGGCGTAAATGTTTCAAAAGTAAGGGCGAACTACTTGTAAAATTGATCGTTTCTTTGTCTGAAAATTTATTTCTTTATGTTGTTAATTATTAGGACGTATAATTAGCACTGGTTCCTAACGCTTGTAGAACATTTATCATAGTTTATAATACAAACCATAAGATTTCATTTAATGTGTGGTTTAATAGCATACACCTAGAGCAACTCAGATACAATTGAGTTTGTTTACATCTAATCTGGCTAAGCCCTTTTGTTAACTTATTTAATGGACAGTCATTCATACAATAACAACCTATCTATACCATTGTACTTTTATTATATACGCTTGAACATTGCTTACTGCCTACGCATGTATTCATTCCGCTAGCATTATTATTAATCGCTTAATTGATCCGATGACTCATGCTTTTCCACTTATATATATATGTACATCTTAATCCTCTTTGCTGCTTGCTCTCTGCGCTGCTCTACGCTACACCGTATTGTACACGCTTACTCACTCATTCGGCTCTCACGCTCACTCGCCTGCTTTACGGCACTGCTTTTTCATGCTTGCTTAACGTGCCTGTAATATTGGATACCTGTGTGTGGTTCAATAATAAACGCGATCAGCCCTTCGTATTCGCCTTCTGATTTATACACCGGTAGAACGTTATCGAGTAACGGTTATCAAGACGGACAATATACGAAGTTAGGGATAATATCGATTATCAACCATCACACTGCTTCTTGTTCCAAACTTATCGTAATTTAAACAAAACCTTTGCTACTCTATTTTTCTACCCTAATCCCTAGTTTTAGATATAATTAGATTTTCCTAATCGTTTATGCGTTGTAGTCACGTTAGTCATATATTTATTCATTTAACTATTTACAGTAATCAGAATCGGAACCACATCGGAGTGTGAATGAGAATCGGGAATAAACCGAGTATTTTTCCGGTTAACTCGTTCTCTCTCTCGCGAGTCTGTCAGCCAATCAAGTGACAAAAGAGTTTTCGTCTCTCTATCCAAGGCATTTAGTCTCGCTTCCAGCCCACGCAAGTTAAACCAGTTAGCCTAACGTTCGAGGACTTAATTTAGATCGCTTAATTTAGAACGTAACAGTTCTGTGTAAAAACAAATGCATAAAACGTTTACCATAGTTTGTGTCATACTTTTTTCGTCAGACTGAAACTTTTGTGATATTTGTGTGTTGAACATTGACCATTCACTTTTTAGAATTGAAATATGTTGTAAAACTGTATATCAATTTACTTTTTTTATCAGATAAACTGATGCATCAGAATGAATGTGGTTCACCCTAAACAAAATAATTCACTGCTTTAGCATATTATTGTCATACAATAAATAATTACAGAAACAATTCATTCAGCTAAATGACCACCTAATGACATTAAAAATTAGTTTATGAGAAGACGAAGGTTATCAGAACTATGTGATATATTAACGTAATACATTTCGAACAATCTGATCACACATATAAAAATAAAATGTCAACTAGACTGGAAATGGAGGGTAAGAGTAGGCAAGGATAATAATAATAATAATAATAATAATAATAATAATAAATGTGAAAACAATTTGAAACCTGATCACTCTGGATAATAAGCTTATATTACCAAGGTAGGTTTAAGGTGAGAACTAACTATTTTTGAATACACAAAGGGGGTTTGAATTTTCATACTGTATGTATGTTTCGGAGACACAGCTTACATCAATGGTACGAGACTAGGGTTTTAGCGAGTAAGACCAGCTGGCCGATTTAACATAAGGTACATATGTCTAAAGCTTCAATGTGTAGTTTTGAGCGAGGTTTCATTAGACCTGGGACAGTATTTCGTGCACTGGAATCGTTGGCCATGGCGACACTTCAGGAGGAAGTTGAAATTCGAAATAGGAGAAATAACAGTATATATATATATATATATATATATATATATACTTACGCCTGTTACTCCCGACTGAGCATAGGCCGCCGACCAGCATTCTCCAACACACTCTGTCCTGGGGCTCCCTTTCTAGTTCTATTCATTTTTTGTTCATTCTTCTCATGTCTGTCTCTATTTCTCGGCGTAGTGTGTTCTTTGGTCTTCCTCTTCTCCTTTGACCTTCAGGATTCCATATGAGGGCTTGTCCTGTGACACAATTGGGTGATTTCCTCAAAGTGTGCCCAATACACTTCCAGTGCTTCTCCCTTATTTCTTCCTACACTGGAATCTGGTTTGTTCTCTCCCACAGTAGAATGTTGCCGATAGTGTCTGGCCAATGGATCCGAAGTATCTTGCGTAGACAACTGTTAATAAGCACTTGTATCTTATCTTTGAAGTGTTCTACCCACCTGTTTCGTTGTTCTTCAATGTCGGTGATTACTTTGCCTTCCTTGCTTTTCACTGGTCTTTCTGGCTTACGGTAATTCCCAGCAAGTTTCTTTGTTGTATCATACAGTTGTCTCATGTTTCCCTCTCTTGCAGCCTTTTCCGCTGTCATCGCTAAATCTTCCACATATTTACGTTTGTCGGTTCTGATGCTCCTCTTCACTTGCTTGTTTGCCTCTGTGTATTCGGCTTGTGCCTTGGCTTTTTCCGCTCTGGTTCGGCTGATATTGATTGCTGCCTTCTTGTTCCTCCTTTCCTCAATTTTATCCAGTGTACCAACAGTGATCCATTCCTTGTGATGGTGCTTCTTTTGGCCCAGAACCTCCTGACATGTTGAAACGATTGCCTCCTTGATACCTTTCCAGCTGCTCTCCATGGTAGTCCCCTCTCCATTGAGTAGGTCATGAAAGGCCTCGAACCTGTTGCTGAGGGCTATGTTGATTTTGTTGAGTTTGTCTGCATCTCGAAGAAAGGCCGTGTTAAACTTTTGTGATGTTGTCCGCACCGTTGTCCAGTGCTTCTTGAGTTTTAGTTTCATCTTGGCGACCAGCAAATGATGATCTGATGCTATATCAGCTCCTCTTCTGGTTCTCACATCCTCCATCGTCCTCCCGAACTTTTTGTTGATGCAGATATGGTCGATTTGATTCTGTGTAGTGTGATCCGGTGAAATCCAAGTGGCTTTGTGTATGTTTTTGTGTGGGAATATGGTGCCACCTATGACCAGTTTATTGAAGGCACATAGGTTTGCAAATCTCTCACCATTTTCCTTCCTTTCTTTCAGTCCATGTCGTCCGATGACGTCTTCGTATCCAGTGTTGTCCTTTCCAACCTTGGCATTGAAATCTCCCATCAGAATTGTCAGGTCCTTGGTTGGGCACTTCTCGAAGATCGACTGCAGCTTATCGTAGAATTGGTCTTTAGCGTCTTCATCGTAGTCGTTGGTCGGCGCATAGCATTGGATGATGTTCATTGTAATGCCCTCTCTCTTTGTTTTGAAAGAAGGTTATGATGATCCTTGGTCCATGAGATTCCCATCCAATAAGTGCATTTTGTGCTTTTCTGGACAGCATCAATGCAACTCCTTGTGTATGTGGGGCATTTTCTTCTTCATGACCGGAGTATAACAGAAGTTCTCCTGAAGACAGTCGTTGTTGTCCAACCTGCGTCCAATGTGTTTCACTAATTCCAAGCATCTCCAGGTTGTATTTCCTCATTTCTGCAGCAATTTGGAAGACTCTCCCAGTCTCCCACATTGTCCGGATATTCCATGTACCTACAGAAATTGTCGCTCTGGTTGTAAGAAGGTGCATCGGCCTCATGACTTCCGAATGAACTCGGCTTTCATCATGAGACGTCATAATTATTCCTTCTACTCCCAGGGCAGAGTTTGAATGGTTTGAATAACTTTTTCTGGTTAGCGTTTTTTTCCGAGTTGGTTTTCTACGGGATGGGGTCGCTAACCCCATGCCCAACCCTCCTCCTTTACCCGGGCTTGGGACCGGCAGTAACCTCCGGAGGAGCTACAGGCGGAGTTGCTAATATATCACATAATTCTAATAATCTTCGTCTCTTTATTACACTATCGAAATTTATCAAAGGGACTAATTGCTTGATAGTTTGTACTTTCCAATTTATTTGATGATGAAGTGTTTAGTTACTATGGTTCAATTTGAACATTTATTTTAAGATGAAAGTATACATTTATAATCAGAAACGAATTAATCTCTATACAAACAGGTAATAATATCAAATCAATTTCTACCCCGATTAGATTTCTACAAAATCATTTTGTTGGTAAAACGTTTTTTTTTTCTTTTATGAATTAAGTTTTTTTGAAATGTAGCTTAGATAAAATACCATTATGAAATTTGATTCGTATATTTCATATTCTCTGAAGTGTTTTCCATTTGACCAATATCTACACTGGTATTAGTTAATCCATATAAAAATCTATAAAAGGTTCAAAGAAAAATAAACATTTTTTTCAAGATATTCACTGAAACCATGAAGACTTCATTGTAACTCGAATCTGAATTTTTCAAAATTGTAAGAAATAGTTTGAATAATTGATTAATAAAGAAATGGAATAGTGCGCTAGTATGTTACTTGTGTATCAACATCATGCACTAGAAAATTGAAGAAGTAACAATTTCTAACCAAACAATAAATTCCCTTGATTTATTAATTCATGTTGATCATTAGCTACAACACGGACTCCAACTTTACTCATTCAATACTAAATTAAATCACTTTTGGTTTAAATCAGTTACCAATAAATTTAAAATGTGATGTAAATAAGTATATCAATGTTACTAAGGTTACGGTAAAACATTTATTCACGGTCATTGTAAATCTTTTATTTAGAGAGCTATTCACTATGTATAATTAATAATCGTACACTTAAGTATCATAACGACATTTCACAACATATTTGTATATGAAATTACAATGATTATAAGATTGATTACTTACTTGGTCATAGAACACTTTAGAAAACACTTTTTTACAGTAAGACCATTCTGTTAGTATCAAAGTGAACAACGAAGAGGGAAGACTACTTCAATTACTAAAATGAATTATATGACCATAGGTTAAATAAATTTATTGTGTACACCATATTTTGTTTTTTGGAAAGTAGTTAAAATATTGTGTAACTCGGTCATTATCATTATATCATCAGCCTTAAAGTAGTATCACTCACCAACTAAGTGAATTAATTATATATTCCTTTATAAGTCAGGCCGTTTTGAAGAGGTTAACAAGATGTTAGGGTAAATTAAGGAAATGACGTTCAGATCATTGACCAAATGGTTGGAAGTTAACTGATATAACTATGAAGCCTTAGAAATTAAGTATCTCTATTTTCATAGTTGAAAGCGTGAGTCAATCTCTATTATTATAATCAATTAATAATGTGGGTCAGATAGGGTGAGAGAGATATGATAGTGCAATTACAATTTGATCAAGTGGAAGAATTGTTAAGTAATGTAATGACGAGGACTATAACATTCAGTTAACAAAATTCTTTAAGGCTTCCACTATCCAACTGATTTTAAACGATTTCCACTATGCACGCAGTGTAGATTTATCAAATGCTATAAAATTGGCTGTCATTTCCTGAAAGCTTATGCTTTTTAAGAAACTACCTTTGAGCTTATATATGATAAATAACTGTAGCAGAATATGATTATTTTCCATAGCAATTATTATTTCATAATGTTTTAAGCAAAACACTTTTTGTCATTTATTTCTAGACTGTAATATCTTCTAATCCAGTTTTAATAATAATATTAGGAATTCTGTTTATTGTTTCTATATCGGCAATGGTAGATTCATCATTTGTTACGGTATACTTAATGAGTGAACTATTTTGGTGGAATTCAAAGAAGCTAGGACTAAGCAAATAACTTATTATTTGTTTGATTTGAATCTTTTAAATTATTCTGCAGTGATTTTGTTTTATGCTCCTCATTGAAATTAAAACAACGACGTGATTAAGGAAGATGGCTTCATTTGGAATGGATAGAAAATGATGGGATTATAATTTATGGACGAGCCAATCACGTTTAAGATAACAGCCCTCTGATTTTGGCGCAGAATTCACCCATCCATTCTACTAAACAGAGTTTTGGCATTATAGCTGATGTCAGTTCGTCATGAAAACCCTAAATCTAATTCTTAACCTTAACCAACAACTGTAAATCCTAATTCTAATTCCTCATACAGGTTCAGAACCTTCGTTCGGTCTTATTTATTAGGTGGACACTCTCAAGGTCAGTCTAGTGTCAC
>NC_031502.1:31647099-31655254 GCF_000237925.1 Schistosoma mansoni | reverse complement strand
AATCATTTATATACGAATGTACAGCTTAAGTAAATGATTTCGTCGAAAAGAAAATTTTCTTCGCTGAATTAACCTCAGCTTTATTCTCTAAATCAATAGCTTACTGGTTTTACCCTCGACGTGTTAATGAAGGTATTTCATGTCAAACAAACAGCTTGGTAGTTTCTTTTTACAAAACTAAATGAAATATTTCTAAATGTTATCTGAAGAAAAAAATAGGAAGCATATTTTGTTTGCAGTTACTTTGCTTATTCTCTTTTATTCATGAAAATCAGACGATTGTAAGGTATTTGACACTGAAAACGTCATTTCGTTAGTTAGAAAAGCTAGTTGTAGTGTTAAATTTCAGTGTTGACGTATATTGTCTTTTCAGAAAAATATTTTGTTTCTGTTACATTGATTAATTGACCACAGACAAGAAGATAAGAATTTATAAACAGTGACCTTTAGTTAGTTTAGGGGTAATTACAAAATGCGTTATATTTTTGATAAGCAAGTAGGTTTACAGTTAAAATTTAAGTAAATGAATCACGAAGAGACGACTCCTTACGAATAAATATTGAAAAACACTTTTTACAGTAAGATATTACGCTAAATTATTTATTTTGCGATTAGAAAAATAACACAATAATTACTATTGCATTGTAATCAGAGTTGGATCGTGGCTAACAATGGAATCCAGGGTGTGCGTTTCTCCCCATGCGAGAGTCGTCAGCCGGATTTACCTGTATTCCAGAGTTGATATGCACTCTGGGACTCGAAGCCAGTGCCATCGCCTAATTCACTCAGCTATTGAGTCTTGATGGACACCTGCTTGTAAAATGGGATGAAATTTAATTTTATCCCTGCCTTTAATGCTTAAAACTAAGACAATTTTCAGGGCGATCCTCTTAAGATGAACATGTGCTTATAAGAGACTAACCAGTTTCAGTTTTAAACGCCAATGCGAAGATTCAAACAACCAATACAAAAATGAATTACTGAAAATCGGTATTTTTCTAAAGAGTTTAAAATAAAACAAACTTACGTTTCTTGACTTTCTACTATTTACTACTGACAGATTTATCAAAGTATAAGGTAAACGAAAATTTACAAAAATCTCAGCTCATGTAAAAAAAACTCAATCAAAATTCTCTTTTAATGAAGCAATCAAGCTACCATATATAAACTGAAATTTCGGTATTTTCTAAATTAGTATGATTACCATTATATTGTTGTGGTGGTTTGGCTTCGAGATTATACATTAATCTTCGTTTATCAATCACCCTGATAACCATTATTCAATAAATCCTGAAACTGTATAAGTTCAGAAGACGACGGGAAGCTACAGCTACAGTTTATTATCAGATATTTCAGATAACATAGCTACAAGCCCACCAAGCGAATCCGAGTAGAAAATGTAATACGTGCAAGCAAGCGAATACAGAGGAGAATTCCGAGTCGAATTCATCGAGTGATGTTTAAGCAACTAACATTAGGCTAGAGTTTTCAATAGTATCGTTTTATACTGAAACTTTTGGTAAGTTCATATCTCTAAAATATATTCAACCACTTTTCTTGCAGATTTACTATACAGTCGTTTAAACAAGATAAATCTTAATGACATCTGAATTTCATTTTAACTGAAGCGAGAGATTTGTGTAAATGTTAACAGATTAACAACACAATCAATTTACTCCTTCTGAATATGTCCCTTTTATTATAGATACATTTTTCCCTTTCAGTTCAAAACACAAACCATAAATAGCATATTAAATAGATCAAATAACTACATGAGTAAGGATTATGAAAACAATTATTGACTATTGTTTGGAAGATCATAAATCATTACGTCGTCAGGTAAATATCCGTTTGTACAGATAAATAAAAGCCAATATAATTTGCCATACATTTTTTTAAAACTGTCGTATAACATATACCTAATGCTTGTTATATTTTTCAGTCAAGTACTTGCATGGTTACTGTTTAATTGACATTTAACTTAAATGGACGGTTTTGTAAAGTTTACACGTTAAACAATGTGTTGAATGAGAAGTTTGTCTGTAGAAATGTAATAGGTTCACTTTTCGTATCCATATTAATAAGGATTACAGTATATTCTATTACGCTCCTATGTAATTCTTTTAGTAATGATTTCAGTAATTTTACTGTTAGATACTATGAATAGATAAACTTCATAAGAATTGCGCTTGGAAAGATTTCTGTTTATGAAGTCGTTGACTGCCGGTGAGGATCAAGCTCTCTACATGGTAATAATGCTTTGAATATATAAATTATTTTCGGTTTATAATCGTTAATTCAAAAAATAACTAAATCTGAAATCTTGCTTAATCACTGAGTAAATTGTTGATTTCAATTAAAGCCTCTTTTGTTTACAGTAATAAATGAGGTAAATTATTATGTCTTGTAAACTTTCGAACTTTAGTCCTATTTAGGATTTTATCGGCCCTCTTTGTTTATCAGTTAGTGTGATGCAATGAGATGATCATTGATTTTATTCCCAAAACAAAGTTTATCCGGATGCATCAAACATTCTGATAATAATAAGTTATATTTAACTTAATCGACACTTTCATAGTTTGGATAGCTGTTTCACTCACCAAATTAAATATTAGAAATAAGTTGTAAACGAGCTTATTATCTGGATACGGTGAATAACTACTAACAACAATTAATAAGTAGTTATGTTCAGTTTGTTAAATTTGTTATACGTTATCTTTAGTGTTAATTAGATTGGACTGACAATCCTTAGGTAATTTTATTACATTTGAAGTATTCCCTGAGAACATTTGCCCTTGTGAAGCATGTTCTCTGAAATTCTTTTATAATGTATTAAAAATGCATACATGTATTATAAATCAGTAATTTTTTTCATAGGATCAAATCTACATAAATAACATACCCAGTTGTTATCAGTGCAATAAGTATTAAACTGGAACAGACCAAGAATACTGCACCAGGGAATAGGTGAGTTGTTGAAGAATAGATTAAAATTAATACAGAAAAACAAATAAGTACACCCAGTCGTGATACAAACGCCACAAATGAATGCATCATACCTGTTAAAGTGAAAAAAGGAGATAATTGAATTATGGAACATCATAATTATTTGAGTCACGTAAAGTTATTATTAAATATGCACTTTCCAAATGAAAAAGATAAAACATATTGGAAACTGTCAAGAAAATTGAAATATACAAACCTTATAAGGTTTTTCACATTGGATATCTGACTTTTATATACTTTGTAATAACTATAGTTAAACTTCATAGAACTTATTTGGATTATCAGTTTTAAAGTCTCTATATACAAAGTACTTCAATATTGTATAATACTAGACAAGAATGTAAAGACTATGAAAACGAAAACACTATAGCATTATGAAGTTTCTTAGCCGTTTGTACACATGAATCATATTACTAGATATTAAACTTAATACGTTTTGGTGCATTGGTTAACATATTCGTTTAACGAATATAACTGATATTTGTAAACCTACATAAAAGATTTCGAATATAATCCAGCAGATATGAATGCTCTTCTTAATGAGGTTTCTAAATTATCAGAAGGGGTTTTGTAGAGATTTAGTATTTTCATAGTTAAAAGCGTGGTCTAGCTTCAATTGACTCACCCTTTCAATTATGAGGTTTATAAATATTAAAATTGGGAAAGGAGGTTCATGTTAAATGAGGAAAATACATAATAATCTTAGTCTAAAATAATAATACTAATAATAATGATTTATGGTAGTATGAACTGTGGAGTATTTTGAAACAATCTATAATATTCAGCATAAAAACTGAATACATTATGAGTAATACAAGCGCAAGTCGTAAATTTATAATCGGAATCTAAAATGACTGTATAAAATATATTCATATATAAAAATAATTTAACTCAATTAGATGGCTTACATCAGTTATAATGAAAATAGTAATTAAGAGAGTGAATAGAGTTAGCTCTCCCTCTCGAAATGCTCTCACATGGTCACGAATATAAAACTACTATCAGGGAAGGCCCACTCAATACTTTCTCGTGGCGTGGGTGTTGTTTACAAAATGGAGGGGACGAAAAGTGAATGTCCGGCGCTTTAACTGAGTTGATGGACACAGAGGGTCCACCTAGAAGAGTTGAAAAACTTTGATACCGAACCAATAAATCACAAGAGCTTATGAATCCTAAAGGAATAAATGGCTTATGAACCAATCGTAGGACACTGGCTACCATGGGACTGCATCTTCTAACGTTGTTCCTTTACCTTGTGGATTAGACCTTTAAGTCAAAGGCTCTGGGTGTGGTCTCACAAGAAAACCATCTGCTTCAGTCTAGACAACCGGGCAGTATCGTAACACACACACAAATCAAGTGACTTGTGTAACGCATGTGTATTCAGTGCCACTTTGTACCACTATTTATGTGTTCAAATAAAATAAAAAATAAATTTAAAGATTCATAAATGTTTGATATGAACAGTACAGTGTGTGATGCTTGCAAACTTCATAATTTCCTTAACATATAACTTTAAAAATGTCATCTCAAACAATAAAATAATTTATAGTTTTTACGACATGCCTTCATGATCTCAATCTAAGCTTAACGATCTCCACAATCGTTTACTGATAAATGGTACTTGTATATATCTGATGATTATGGCTAATGCAATGAATCCTTAAAACTGACTTACCTGTACTATATATACATATATATAACATAAAGAAACTGGATCAATCTAAATGTTTTTTTCTAATCTGAGTGGTTTTTATTTATACATGAAAGTGTAGATCCAAACCATTTCTTAAATTAGATCAGGCCAAAAACGTTCCCAGATTTAGATGCATGTAT
Source organism: Schistosoma mansoni (assembly GCF_000237925.1). Lineage (NCBI taxonomy): Eukaryota > Metazoa > Platyhelminthes > Trematoda > Strigeidida > Schistosomatidae > Schistosoma > Schistosoma mansoni. The sequence continues at coordinate 31,650,412 of NC_031502.1, read as the reverse complement.
TGGTTAAATCATATTCCCTTAAAAGCTAAATGTTAACAGTTTTATCGAATCAATTCTATTCAATACAATAAACTTTATCTAAAGCAATAATTATAAATCATTTGCATCAAATTATGTTATAATATTTGTATCATCAACCACTTACCCTGCTTTGATTGATCAGTCCACATGGATATAAGAGTTCTTAATATTGGATTATTCAACCCTTTAGCAAATCTAGGTATGGTAGCTGAATAAAACAAGGTAAAAAGGATTAAAGTGGATGTAAAAAGGTTTTGTACAAAGACAAAAATATTAGGAACACCTTATTTTCATCATCTGCATTTCGCCTTGTGTCAGAAGAAAACATAAGAATATTGGGTAAAAGTACAATATACTGATAGTCTTGAGTTAATTAATCAGAATTAGGAAGACATCTCATATATTTTCTTGTGAAATTGAAAGTAGAGTGATAAATAACTTGTATATTATTACTAACGAAGTTAAGATAGGTAATGATTTATTCTTAAATTGCTTAGAATTAATGAAAATGTTTGTTGCACAGCTAGGAGTGAATTTGAGATGGTACTTAAGCTAAATTACAAAAAAATACCTGCTCCCAAGCCAGATTGTGTGTTAAAGTAATTGATGACACGCAATACATAGTCGAGTGTTTAGTGAAGCTTTAAAAATATTCACTCTTTCTAACTCTTGCTCTAAGTCTCAACCTTAATTTTATTCAGTTTGTATACAGAAGGGTGTCAAATCATTTGAATATAGCTGATGTCATTTCGTAACAAAAGCTATAACCCTAATTTGTAAGCTCAACTCAAGACTACAGACTGAATCTCAATTCTTATCCTTTACATTTTTATCATGGTAGATGATGTCAACTGGTGGTGCAAACTATATGGGGGGAAAACCGTCAAGGGCACTAACTCACAACCCTTCTATGACTGTTTATATATGAACCTAACTTTTCCCCTCTAATAAAGTAAATAATTCAACATCCAAGGAGGCTCCGATTATTTAATGGTTTACGTTTTTAATAGAATAGAAGTGAGTAACGTTCCATTGGCGAATCCGTAACTTTACATTTTAGTTGTAACTAAGCAACTGTCATCCAATATCAATTTCACAGTTACGTCACTTTTCTTGAATACTTTATTTTTGCTAGAATCGGGATTTGTAGAGTCTGTCTAGAAGTTAAGCGTTTACTCATGATACTGAAGGTTCTGTGTTCGAGGTCAGCGTGCGGGATAGTGGATGTGCATTGCTGAAGAGTCCCATAGAAGGACAAAACGGCCATCCAGTGATTTCAAGTTTTCAATGGTGGTCTAGCTTAGATAGACTCATGAATTTAATTGTCTTTTTAGTTTATTTGAAATGATAATAGGATGTGTTTTAATTTAACTCAATAATATCCGTTTTTAGGTAGAAGTTAATAATGTCACGCAATGTTAAACAGATTTACGTTTAAAAATATATTGTTACTAACAGTTAAATAAGTAGTTATTTATCACGATGTCAGGGGATTATATCAGTGAAACATAAAGTGCAAATTTGAGAATCTTAGATATTACACACACATATACATTATTCTTACAATTTTCAGTGGTAAACAAACATTTACTTGTACTGATCCAACGATGCTGGGCAACCGTTCACCAATTGTCTTCAGTGAGTTGATATCTCACAACAGACGTGGTTTGAACTCCACTGATCACTGCTTCTCACTAGAACTCCTGGATTTACCTCTCGAAGTCAACTTCGTGGATCAGTTGAAGTTTGACATTAACACCGTTGGATGCTGGCTCAGTGGTCTATCGATTAAGTGCTCTGGCGCAAGACTGGTAGGTCCTGGGTTCGAGTCTCGCGAGTGGGGGATCATTGATGCGCACTGCTGAGGAGTCTCATAATAGGACGAAACGGTCGTCCAGTGCTTCCAGGTTTTCCATGGTGGTTTGGCTTCAATTGACTCACGCTTTCAACTATGAAAATACTAAATCTTCACAAAACCCCTTCTGAAAATATTTACTCGTACTTCAAACATATACACCTCTATTATCATACCAACTTACTAATAATAAATTGAATTCAGTAATATAAAATAAATCACATAATCACAATAGATTGATCACTGGGTGGTGATCAATCTCATGCGTGCCAAGTCCTTAGTGCAGATCGAATTCTATCGTTCAAGTTGCAATGTGCCCACAAGTCTAGGTGGCTCGACACTGTGTGCACTATATATATTAAGGTAACATGGTGGTTGGAGATGGTCCAGGGTTTCTTGTTGACCACCTCCAACCACCATGTTACCTTAATAAATCACATAAATTATACAATTTCATTTTTAATAAATAAAAAACAATTACCGATATAAACTAAAGTATTAGCTGTATATGTATCAAATAGATGTGATAAACCAAGTATAGTTCTGTTTATAAACATCATGAAAATACTGAAAATTAATATTTTTAAAAGTAAATTAACAGATTGACATTTAACTTTATTCAATTGTTTATTATCATGATTTGTATCAAATATATTTTGAGCGATGGAATCACTTGATTTCGATACTGGTCTATGTATGATACGAGCCATTAAAAGTGTGAAAATGATTGCAATGATTGCAGAAATTATATCAGTTACACCACTGAAAATAATAATAATACATTTGAATGAAAATACACTTGTTAAATAAATAAATGTAATTGAGTAGTATGATACGTGATTAAGAAAATTCACATAGTTGTATTGTATACTCTGTAATGAATTGAATTACATTGTCACATTGAATGAATTTATTTCATGTTCTGATTGACTAACTTATATATGAATTGACAGTGAAGTAAAACACTATATTGGTTGAGTAATGGTTGAAAATGGAACGAATATTTTCACAACTATTGTGTAATCATGAGTCATTATAGTATTCTCCATCTACGTAACTTTCTAGCGTATTTAGTGCTATTATGAGTGAAATACTCATTATGTAGATGCATTATTGATAGACAAAATATACTTAGATTGTCTGTATATAAAATGTTCTCAGATTTTACTAAGATCTGTAATTTTGTATTCAATTACATTCAATTGCCCTCATTTATTTTCTCGTTCACTACACTATTATCAAAAATATTATCTTCGATCATATACTATCGATTGATTCTTGAAGTTTGAATCCATGATATTTTCCTTCTTGAACAGAAATAATGAAGTGAAAATTCCCATTTTGACATTTGATAAATAAAATAGAACGAATCGAGCGACGAAATTTCAATTTGTTTTTCATCATGGCTCTACACTAATATATATATATATATATATA
>NC_031502.1:31645915-31646899 GCF_000237925.1 Schistosoma mansoni | reverse complement strand
GTAGAACAATCACACCTGTTAATCAGTAATATGTATATAAATTAATAAAACTTATAAAAATACACTTTTATTCAATCAAGTCTATGTAAAAAATTTTTTTTTGTAAATAAGTAGTACATGCAGATATGTAGTAGAAATTTGATGATACCTAAGTATTTTTATGAATTTTGTGTGACACCAATTAACGTTATTAAATATATGCAACTTATTTCTCAGAAATGATATTTTAGTAAACTAATAAATAAAAACCATATAGGTAATAATACAGTTTATGTTTAAGAAATGTGAGTAATTCACAGTGAACTAAATATTATTTTATAATTTACACAAAGTGTAGATCTGTTTTCGATAATCTATGGTAGCCCCTAGATCAGAGAGCTGTGACCTGATGGATTGTATATTTAACTTCAACTTATTCTTAATATCCCATAACCAACTTAGATTATACTTTATAACTGACTAAATCACATTCGATATACCTAAACTCCACTACTCATTGCTTTTAACTAAAACTCTGTTTTATTTGTTTGAATGAAATCCAGAGCACTTTATAGAGTTGAGTTGTTAAATAAAAAAATATTTCATTTTCTCAACAGAAAGCGTTGATGAAAAACTGTAAAAGTGACTAGTGAGGAAACATTCAGACGACAATTTCCTTTTGGAATTCAATTTTAGAAGGCCATACATCCAAAGTATCAAAATCATATCAAGTAATATTTCTACAGATGAAAGCCAGTGAGCTTATGTTGATTTTTCTCAATGGACAGTTTATTATTTAGTCAAGCAGCATGGTTACATCTTATGCAAGGTTACGGTATGCCTTGAAAAAACACCTACTCAGTGTGATTATTTGTAATGCTTCTCCGATGATCATGATACCTAACGACAAACGACGGCCAAAACGGTCAGATATATAACCAATTATCATTGTGGTCAATAAACCTAACAATAATCTCACTGAATGATTACATGAACCAATCCAAG
>NC_031502.1:31597512-31645172 GCF_000237925.1 Schistosoma mansoni | reverse complement strand
GACAACCGATACTACAACAGATCGCCTACGTGAATTGCTTCTTCGTGGAGTATTTGACCGTTTACGGTCATCACGCAAGCTAAGATAACGTGTAAGTGTATGACATAATTCTGTAATGTAATTCTGGGTCGTTTGAGGTTTTCATTTTACTGAATAATATATCACTACACTCGTAATCTGAATATGTATTTTATCATTCACATTAACTCACTGAAGATGTATAAGAATATCCGTCAAGATTAAAACGAAAAGCTTGACAAAAGTTGAGCGCCGGGTATAGAGAATTATATTTGAATTATATTTGAAATAATCTCAGGGATTGAAATCTAAATATATCCAACGTTTCGTCCAGCTAACTTGTCTAGACAAGTTATAATTTTCACATACAATGACTTCATTGAAGATTATTTTATTAGCCGTCTTAGCAATACTTACAGAAATCAATAAATTAATTATCGTCATACTACTGTGTAGGGTGCTACTGATGTCGATAGACATAAGTAGTATGTATCATCAATTGATTGTGGAATGTCTAGAAGCAGAGGGTTAAGAAGATCGAAGAGAACAGAGAATGATTGGTGTGAAAAAGAATCAATGAAGTCTGTGACACCTGATTGACAATTTGCAAATGAAGTATTTACTGTATGGTCCTCAGATTTTACTAAGATATTCTGTTATTTTTGTATTCAAATACATTTGATTGTCTCCACTTGTATTCTCGTTCATTACACTTTCGTCATATTATCTTAAAATAAAATGTCTTTAAAAAGATACTTTTAGTTCATGTGAATATGATTATGCACAACACTCGTGAAAAAAATTGTATAACTAAATTGGTTCTAAAATTCATCTATTTTTTATACCAAAGTTGTGATCACAACTGGTTTGCTTACCTCCTATAGGATTTGAAAGTGATAAACTAATTAAAGCAAGTCCATCAAACCAAGTGAATAAAGTCCACAAATTATTTTGATTAGTAACTTGACTATTTGTAACATCATTACTATCTACTGATTCTTTACTCACTAAATCGGTTAATGATGCTGAAACTTGTGCTTGGATCGATAACAAGCCACCTCCTATAATTCCATCGAATAAACCAGGGATAATTGTCAACCATGGATTGGCTTGAAGTAGAACAATCACACCTGTTAATCAGTAATATGTATATAAATTAATAAAACTTATAAAAATACACTTTTATTCAATCAAGTCTATGTAAAAAATTTTTTTTTGTAAATAAGTAGTACATGCAGATATGTAGTAGAAATTTGATGATACCTAAGTATTTTTATGAATTTTGTGTGACACCAATTAACGTTATTAAATATATGCAACTTATTTCTCAGAAATGATATTTTAGTAAACTAATAAATAAAAACCATATAGGTAATAATACAGTTTATGTTTAAGAAATGTGAGTAATTCACAGTGAACTAAATATTATTTTATAATTTACACAAAGTGTAGATCTGTTTTCGATAATCTATGGTAGCCCCTAGATCAGAGAGCTGTGACCTGATGGATTGTATATTTAACTTCAACTTATTCTCAATATCCCATAATCAACTTACATTATACTTTATAACTGACTAAATCACACTCGATATAACTAAACTCCACTACTCATTGCTTTTAACTAAAACTCTGTTTTATTTGTTTGGATGAAATCCAGAGCACCTTATAGAGTTGAGTTGTTAAATAAAAAAAATTTTCATTTTCTCAACAGAAAGCGTTGATGAAAAACTGTAAAAGTGACTAGTGAGGAAACATTCAGACGACAATTTCCTTTTGGAATTCAATTTTAGAAGGCCATACATCCAAAGTATCAAAATCATATCAAGTAATATTTCTACAGATGAAAGCCAGTGAGCTTATGTTGATTTTTCTCAATGGACAGTTTATTATTTAGTCAAGCAGTATGGTTACATCTTATGCAAGGTTACGGTATGCCTTGAAAAAACACCTACTCAGTGTGATTATTTGTAATGCTTCTCCGATGATCATGATACCTAACGACAAACGACGGCCAAAACGGTCAGATATATAACCAATTATCATTGTGGTCAATAAACCTAACAATAATCTCACTGAATGATTACATGAACCAATCCAAGCAGCTCTACGTTGCCCTTCTTTAAGTAAAAGTTTATCTGATTCGTTGCTAAAAGAGAAAAATAGTGAGAAATCAAATTTTATTGCTATATTCATCATTGAAACATATATTAAAATAATAGCAAAACGTTTCAACCACAAAGAAAGGCATGGGTGTACTAATTAGTAATATAAATAAGAGATATACATTATTACCGCGAATATCTGTATCCTGAGCTAGATATTTTAAAGCAATTAGTTCCTTTGATAAATTTCGATAGTGTAATAAGAAGATGAAGATTATCAGAACTATGTGATATATTGGCGCTTACCAATTTAAATTTGTGTGTGGTCACACATATATAGGGAGGAGCAATCGTAATCTGAAAATTAGAGTGTGTGAACATGTACCAAAATGATTGCAGAAACAAATAGAACCAAATGACCCAATAAGAGTAGAGGATAAACATCCATCATCCTCTATTGCCAAATACATAAACGAAACAGGTCATAAGCTTGATCTTAACTCAGCTTTTGTGGTGTCGTATAAAAGTGTAAAAGGGCGTATACTGAGGTTTATTGAAGCCTTGGCCATACGAAAATTCAAACCCCCTTTGTGTATTCAAAAATAGTTAGTTCTCACCTTAAACCTACCCTGGTAATATATGCTTATTATCCAGAGTGATTAGGTTTCAAATTGTTTTCACATTAATTTCTTTATTATCCTTGTCTATTCTTACCCCATTTCTAGTCTAGTTGGCCTTTTATTTTTATATATAAATGTTCCTGACAAGTATATATATGTGATCAGATTGTTCGAAATGTATTACGCTAATATATCACATAGTTCTGATAATCTTCGTCTTCTTATTACACCAAATATTTTAATCAGCCTGCCGTGCGTATCGTAACAACATATCTAGAAAAGACTACTAAATCAGATATTTTACACAGATATGCATATGTCAGAAATGTGATCCCTCAAATCATTGAGCTGAACTTCTATAATTTAAATATTTCTAGATGAAAGCTATTGTTTGTTTTTTTCGTCGCTATCTAACCGGAGATATCTACAACATCCAAACCGAAGCCTAGTCTTATTTGTTAAAAGCGTCGATAAACTTTTATATTTTCAAAGAACTCAAATAATGAAACTCACTTTGCGATCAACTCAAATTTCCCATCTTTTGTATCATATGACAAACCCTCGTCAATCGCGCATCTAAATATTAATAGAAATTGCCAATTGATAAACTGTAAAATATGAGATAACGTTCTGTTGTTCATTAGAATAAATACTTTACCTTAAAATTTTGAACAAATTTTAATTGTAAATTCACTCAATATTGTTTGTTTGAATCTTCTCATTTATGTTTAGGACTACAACTGGTCAGTCTCTTATTGGCATATGTGCATACTGTGCGTATTCCCTCGATATTGCCTGAATTCACAAGCATTATAAGCAAAGATGGATAGTGGCTAGCAGTGGAATCCAGGACGCGCGTTTCCTCCATTTTGGGACTCGTCAGCTGGATGTGAATATAAACTCTGAGATGCAGGTACATCCGGCTGACGAGTCCCGAATATGACGAACCTCGCTTCCTGGATTCTACTGCTAGCCACTATCCATTTTCGCTTCAATTTTTATTGTATTTTCCAGTTGGAAATTTTATAATATAGAATATATTTTAGTGAAGTATCTGTTAGTAAGTCTAGTTTGTATATTATCATTTTTGCACAAATGTTTTGATGGTACTGTCGTTTGTTTATTCAAAGCAAATCCAATTATTCCATTCATATTGGGAGCTCTAAATTTATAGATACATTAAGAAAATGGGACTTACAAAACAACATAGACTAACACAATGCCTCAAGCTTTCTACTCATTTAAACTGAAACAGACATTCTACATTTAGACTTTCTATCGGAGTTTTTTTTCAAAATAAATGATTTGTTTACTGGGTTAAAAAGAGTTTAGGACGTCACAAATTAGGTGATCATCGAATGAACTTGTATAGGTTAAGTTTGAGATCTAATTGCATTGTTTCTTGTTAATTCTATGATATAGACATTATTGTGAATTCAATGGACCGTCAGAAGCAACAACTAACCAGATGAGTAGTAAAGGAGAAAAAATAATACTACGAAAATCCAATCATGGGAGAAACGGTATAAACTATCATTTGAAGTTGGAGCATAAGATTCAAGAGTGACATCTGTCACAGTATTCAGAGTATATGTAGTCAAATTATTTATTCATGTAGCCAAAGTATAAAATTTACTGAGTACCACAGAATTTGTTTAATACGTAAGTGATAACTTTACGACCGGTTAAAGGCTCAGGTGTAGTCTCAATGAATACAGCTGATTACATCACCAATATAAAGTCAATTCTAGACGATCAATTGAGATTTAAGGTAGATAAATCCAAATAAGATTCAACTGTTTCGAGAGAAAAATGAATCACAGGTATGCTTATAGAACTTCTAAAAAGGAAAATGATTGCTAATCCTACTAACAATGTTCTAAGACCACGTGGCTCACATCTACCTCATATGTATGGTTTACCAAAGGTTAACAAGCATAACGTTCTCCTTGGACCTAACCTATCAATGATCAACTCACCGTATCACTCTGGCTAGCAGAAAAACTAGAGCCGGTCCGTCGGAGATTGGCAAAATATACGTTAAGAGATTCATTTCAGTTTGCTGATAGACTAAATCGCATGAATGTTGCCGATAAGTTCATGATTTCTTTTGTTATAACATGCTTGCTCACCAAGATACCACTTTTTGAAATTATTGATATAATTTGTCAGAATTATGATCGCCTATCTTTACCAGCCCCAGAATTCAAAACAAACACTACTGTGGTGTGAGTTGTTTACATTCACACAAGTAGTATATGAGAATGTATTTCAGTAGAAGATCGATAAGGAAAGAACGGGAACGAAACGCAATAGATATGAAACTGCATGAACAATAATAATCGGAGATTATGGACTGATATTTGCAGAAGGAATGGTCAAGATTTAGATAATTGATTGATAGTTTGAAAACTAACTGTTTACTGTATGGTTAACAGATTTTAGTGAGATATTCTGTAATTTTCGTGTCAAACACATTTGATTGTTCCCGCTCGTCTTCTTGTCCACTACACTACTAATGTGCACGACAGATATTCAATTCTAGTTTAATAACACCATATATCGTCAAATCGATGGCGACTTAATGGAAAGTCCATTAGGTCCAATTATGGCAGATATTCTTATGGGTTACCTTGAAAACACGGTGCTTAAACAGGTGATTAGCGAAACGACGGAATACTCCAGATATGTTGATGACACGTTTATCGTCTGTAATAATAAACAGCAAGCAATCCGCCTGCTAAAACTCTTCAATAATGCTCATCCTAACACACAATTTATAATGGAACACGAACAGAATGACATGTTCCAATTTCTTGATGTTGCCATAAAACGTAGGGGAGATGGGACAGTTCAACCTTCGGTTTATCGAAAAGTATTTGGAATGGCTTTTACCTGAATATTAATAGTTTTTGTCCAATCAGTTACAAGAAGGCATTGGTTAAAACACTATTTTATAGTGTATAAAGGATATGTACCACCGACAATCAGGAAGAAAAATTGATGAACGTAGAAAAATGCCTAAGAGACAACTGTTACCAACACACATTTATTGACACATGTAAAAAACCAAAAGAAAACAAGGTAGATGTAATTATGGTCAATAAAAATCAAATATCTATAAATCTTAACTTCAAAGGTGATGATGTCGCAAACACAATCAGCAGGCAACTGAACACTGCGCTAGCCAGAACTTATCAGACATCCAAGCTTTTAATTCTGTATAAAACAGCATTTTTAATAACCAAATCAAAGGTTGGCAGGCACCTCTTTCATGTTACCTAGAACTGTGTTTATAAATTTACGTGTACCCGCCAAAGCAGCTACATTAGCCATACAGAAAGGAGGGCATATCTTAGATTTTTTGAACATTTTCCTCAAAGCTTCAGAACAAGAGAAAGAAAGACTCTAAATAGTGTAATTACCAAACATATCCTTGATACAGGACATCAAGTCGATACTTTAAAATATTTTTAGGTAATTAGTAAACAGCCAAACTCCAGTCTTCTGGAGTTTACTGAAGCCGTTGCTATCAGGTGTCCAAAATCTGACTTATATGTTCAAAATGAGATGATTACTAATCTTTCCTTGCCTTGGTGAAAAATATTCCTTCGCTGCATCTTAAACTTTTATTTAACTCTCCCTTGCATTTATTACATCGTTGGGTTTTTATTTCCACTATCTTCCAGATTAGTGATCTTATTTTATTAACTCAGCTTTGCTCATTTTATTCCTGTCAACGTTTACTCATTTTGTAATCACTTATTTCTGGCCTTTTGGACTGTTGTCACAGCCAATTTTGTAGAATGTTCTTTCACATTAGGTATATATTTACATTATTCTGTCTGTTAAATTTATTTACACCTTTGTTATACCATACTAATATATCTTCCAATCAAACCCTTTCATATAAGTAATTTAAACTCATTATGTAATTATGATTTTAAATCTTACAGGTTGTAAACATCTGACGAGAGCCAACGAAATAACATAAATTCACGTTATCTTGCTAAAATCTTTGTTCTTGCTATTTTCATAATACATAAGCATTCAATATCTGACAGTGTTAGGGTGGTCGGAAATGTAAATATATCCATAGAATAAGTCAAAGATATGAAACACTGGGGTAATGAGAAAAGGTAACTATTAATAATAATTGATAGTAGTTAAAAATTAAATCCAGTAGATAGTTTCCGTCATCTCTTAAATAAACTAAGAACACAATCGATTTTTCAACGTCTTGTTAAACTGGTATTATTATTCATCATGTTTGTCGTAGGTTTATGATGGAATCTTGAAGCAACTGATGTCCTTTGATTCTTCAACACCTCTGTGAGATTAATATTACAGTAGTAGGTAGATAGATGAAGGAAGAATATGCTTTCCAATAAGTTACCACCATGTTATGTTATTATAAATCCAAACTAATGTTCCAGAAAAAAATAGCCAGTTATATAACAAACATGTATCTTTAAGATTACATCCAACTTATCTCTAGACAGTGTTCTAAAACGGCACATACACCTTAGTAAATAAATTATGTACCTGAATTAAAATTGTTTCCCAGTATAGAAATTTAAAGACAAGAATTAACAAGATAGTTGTTACTTTGAGTGTTTCGGTTATTATTTTATTTGATATGGAAGCGTGTGTATCAAATGACATCTTCATTTAAGACGATATCAGAAGGGGTTTTTGTGGATATTATAGTAATTTTAATAGTTGACATCATGAGTCGATTGAAGCTAGACCACTATGGAAAACAGAAAAACTGGACGGTAGTTTCGTCCTATTGTAGGACTTTTCATCAGTGCACATCCACGATCCCACCTCGCGAGATTTTTTATTCGTTAAGTAAACTTTGACTATTAATGAAAATTACCTAATTGACTTACCTATAAAACACATATTGATCAGAAATAAAAAAACACAATTCCAATGCTATATACAAAGGTATAAGTAACATAGCTAATAATGTTAGAAATTTATTTTTCAGATTCCAAATATTATCACATTTCAGCATGTTGATAGAAAAAGAACTTGGAAGTGTTGTACAAAATGTTCAAAGTTGAATAATTAAATGTTTTCTGACTTTCTATTATTGTCTGTCTATTGTCTGTTAGATATTGTATGAAGGTAAACAATGTAATTTTGAAGTCTGGATATTTTGGATAATAAGTAACAATGCATAGATACATATATTTGACAAACATTATAGATCACGTGAGATTATTCATATGAATTCAATAATTCATGTTATAATAAATCAATCAACGTGTATACTACAATAAGTAGATGAGTGGCGGATTGAACAAAGATTAGGAATCTCAGTAATTTTGTAAGCGTTTATATAACATATGTAATTTTTGAACTAGAAATATAAGAATTTCCAAACTGAGGTTATAGAAATAAACAAAAGCGCTAATCGTCCCGATGTTTTTTAATTAAATGAAACTGAATCATGTAAGTGTAAAATGTGAACTATAAGAAATTGAATGATTCACTGAAATAACTTTACAAAACATTCATTTTTATCGTGATAGATTTCACTACTCGCTCACTTACGCCTGTTATCCCTCATGGAGGAGCATAGGGTGCTCAACAGCATTGCCCATCTGATTCTGTCCCAAGTAATCATTTACAATCATTTCCAATTGCTATTCATCCTTTTCATGTTTGCTTCCGATTCCAAAGTCAATGTGTTATTTGGTCTTCCTCGTTCCTGTTTCCATTCACGATTCCAAGTTAGCGTTTACTTCATGGTGCAGTTTGGTGATTTCCTCAATGTGTCTCTTATCTTCTTTCAACGTCTTTCCTGAATTTCCTCTTCAGATGGAAGTTGGCCTGTCCTCTCCCACAGTAGGTTGGTAATGATGGTATCCGGCCAACGCACAATGGATATCTTGAGTAGAAATTGTTTATAAATACTTGATTGTTTTTGATGATTGTTGTAGTAGTTCTCGAAGTTTCAATTCAATTAGTGGAACTGTCTTGACGTTGGTATTGAAGATTCTGAATTTGGTGTTTGTTGACAGACAGTTGTTTATAGTTCTATATATTCATCAATTACAGGGATGCTATACTTGCTTTGCCAATTCCCATCTTTACATCTGCATCCGACTCTCCTTGGTATTCGATTATACTGCCATGGTACGTGAAAGATTCCACATCTCCTAGAGTTTCTCCATCAAGTGCGATTGTGTTGATGTTCTCCGTGTTGTTTTTGAGGAACTTGCTTTTTGCGTTGTGTATGTTGAGACCAACTGCTTCAGAGACTGATGCAACACTAGTTGTCTTCATCCGCATTTGTTCGTGTGCATGGGATAGAAGGGTAAGGTCATTTGCGAAGTCCAAATCCTCTAATCGATTCTTAGTTGTCCATTGTATCCCGTGTTTCATCTCAAATGTCGAGGTCTTCATAATCCATTTGACCACCAGAAGAAAGAGTAGACAGCCTTGTCTGACTCTGATCCTTACTTGTAATGTGTCTGTCAGCTGTCCTCCATGCACCACTTTGCACTATAGTCCGTCGTATGAGTTCCCGATAATGTTGACAATCTTCTCAGGAACTCCATGGTGTCGAAGAAGTTCCCATGTAGTTCTCCTATCCACACTGTCAAAAGCCTTCTCATAGTCAATGAAGTTGATGTATAGTGACGAGTTCCATTCAAGTGATTGTTCAACGATTATTCGTAGTGTCGCGATTTAATTTGTGCATGACCGATGCTCACGGAATCCGACCTGTTGATCTCGAAGTTAGGCACCCTGAGTCGTCCAACTAGCTTGGCAAGACTTTAAAACGTTTGCTGGTACTGACAGTAGTGTGATGCCTCTATAGTTCTCATATTAACTCAGATCATTTTTCCTCGGTATCTTGATAAGATATTCTTCTTTCCAGTCTGTCAGTGGCACTTGTTCCGCCTCTCAAATCTTCCTAAACAGAACGTGGAGCATGTTTGTAGTTAATTCTATGTTTGACTTCAGTATTTCGGCTAAGATATTGTCAAGTCCTACTACTTTCCCTCTATTGATTTGTTTGACAGACATGATGATCTCTTTGATCGTTGGTGGATCAACATCTGAAGGTAGGTCTGTGTGTGACGCTTCTTTATCCGATGGATTCAATACAGCTGGTCTATTCAAGAGTTCCTCTAAGTGTTTCACCCATGTGTTCCTTTGTTCTTGAATTTCAGTGATTGGCTTCCCCTTCTTTCTATTTTCTCAAAATAACTTCTTTCTTAGGTACATGTAAGCGTATACACAGTTGGAGATAATTTGAACGGTAAATCAACCAACATTTATTTGACTCGATGAAGATGTTCTGTACTCGATAGTTAGTTGAATCTAGAATAAACCTTTATTCATGTAATTTTTAGTCCTTTATTAAATGACCTTTCTAATTTACAAACAACACAATTCTGAAGTATATATGTCGTAACAGATGCAAACGTTCACCATTTTTAATATATAACATTGTCAAATTAATTAATACATTCCTCATTTTGGACTTTGTAAAATATTATAATTATGGACTTATAACCGTAGAGCCTGATGATGAAGTTATTAAAAACAATTGTTCGCTCAAATATTGTTCATTTTTGAATTATCTATGGGGATTTTTAAACTACTAATTTTTAGTCTTCAGTTGATATACGCTACAACACTATTGCCTTCAAATTATAGTACAGTAGTTTCTTTAGGCTCTTTCTCTTTAGTTCTCCTGTATTTAACAGTAAATTTTTGTGAATACACGTGGTTCTGTAGATACCTTTTAGAATTTAACCTCTTCCTTTCCTGTTGTATTGATGTCATAAATTCTTCATATTCTATAAGATGATGTTTTAATTAGTAATTTATTCCAACTTAATGTACAAAAGCTGATAAGATTGAAACACATCGAACATTAAGTTATTTAATCCTCCATCTTTTGCACTGGTATCTCAAAAGAAGTGGAATTTATCATTTCCTTTCTCTTTTATAATAAAATGTATATGAGCCATATTGGAAATCTTTACCAGGTGTTTTTGATGTTTCTGATTATTATATACGGTAAGCGCGTTGTCAAGATACCTCGAATAATGTGCCGTTTCATCGGTTGCTCCTTTGGACTTGGTCTTCAAAAGATTAGCTTTAAAAAATTACTTATTAGAACAAGATCTAAGGGACTTATTGTTGCTGCGTCATCAGTTTCACGATTTCTGACAAATATCTAACTGATACTGTACATTATTCGTGTACATAATTGGCAGTTGTTTAAAATATGATATTTAGGAATACAGACAGATTGTGGCTATGGTTTTAATATATGATATTTCGTTAATAAAGGGTTTAATACCAAACGAGATTATGAAATTATCATAGATGTCGATATGATTTAGTCAGTCAGTAAACTGGAATAAATGTTTTAATATATATGCAGCCAATCATTAACGAACTGGTTATAACTTTCCCGTTAACAGCATCCAACTTCATGAAAAGCTGAACTGATATATAGATATATAACTATATCTAATTGTAACAATATGTTTGCGCATCTTCTGTAGATCAAATAAGTAACCTGAACGAGACCTTCATATCCTTAGTTCATCATAAGTAGAGTTACCATTCATTTTGATTTCTAAGAATTTCATGAACATATTTACGAATTAGTTTTCTAGTGAATCAACGAAACTCTTCTAACATTTATCAATCTTATATATCAATTGATAGTTTAAGATTTATTGTATGACCTCGAAGATTTGTCAAATTAACCAAGGAAAAAAGTATAACTTAAGATCTTAATCATAAAATTTATGTTTAGTCATTTTTAAGATATTCTACAGTGCACTACCACCAAGTAAGCAAGATAAATAACTTTGGCTACTGAAGGGTAGAGTAAAATAGAAATATGTTACTTAAATGAAAAAAAACTAGTTAGCTGAATGATGAGACTTGATATTACTGTTAAATTTATGAATAAAATATTTGTAAATGTTTAGTTTAACAGTCAGGAGTGTAAGCAGAACTTTCCTGTTAACTTTATTATAAGGATAAGAAGTAATTTTTTCTCATAAACTTAGATTAATGAACAGAATCAGCCTATTGTCACCACCAGGAATTACCAATCACCATATATTTTCTGTTACTATATGAATGTATCCAAAAAAAATTCCCTATATCTATTTCTAATTTATGTACTGTATTAACTATAATTATAACGCAATCAATTTGTGCGATTTGAGAAAAAAAAAATTGGAATCACACTTACTAAGTTATAGTTTTAAAGCCATTCTAACATGAAGTATTATTGAAGTATAATACATTTAGATTTGTTAATCAATATAAATAGATAGTTTTCGGATCACTCAAATAAAATGTTATATACTTCATTACGTTGTCTGGTGTAGATACCGTTGGTTACTACTTTTGTGAACAAATTTAATCTCGAAAACAAATATATGTTTAGTCCAGAATATTAACTTACCTCACATAATGCAATATGATTATTTTTGACGTATTTGTTGTTGTATCTTGAATAAACTTTACTTTTATGACAAAAACATGATTCGTCTTGATAATTCAGGAAACAGCTTTTTTCCTTAAATTAGCGGACTTAGAAATTAGTAGACATTTTAAATTTGATATTGACTTGATGATAGTAGTATTGTGGTGTATGCTACATATATTTGGAGATATAAGTAGTCTGTAACACCAATCGGAAGTGGGATGTCTGAGGGCAGAAGGTTGAGAATATTGTAATGAATAGCAGAGAAAAGGAAACTGAAAGCAATCAAGACAACAACAGGACTGAAGGTACAATGAAGCTTGTAAGAGACAATTCAAATAAGATTTGAAATTGATGTATTTTATGTGCGATTTTCATATTTTACTAAACCACTGTATGACTGAACATTATCCACACCTGAGTGTTCGTTCACTATAGTATTAGTTGACTATTTTTTGATAAATAAATGATATTAAAAATAACCGTACATTATTCGACCTTCATAAATTTCAAATGTACTTTGGGGTATTTAAGATTGGTAAAAATTCATTATAAATTCACTTGTAAGATAGTGCCTTTTATATATATCATCAAAAACTTGTTCACATTAACCTGTAGTAAAAAAGTAGATTAGATTATTGTGATCACTACAAAAATCATCAAATAACAGATCAGAAACGGTTAGCTATAATATTTAAACAAGCTACTAACTGTAAATTTATCAGCGACTGATAATCAAGTGAAAACTTGTACATTCAAAAGTAGGACTTTGATTTTGACGGTTAAAGAAAATTTTTATGCTAGAAGTATAAATGCAGTTTACCAAGTATCTAGTCATAGGCATATCAATACTATAAAGGCTAACGTCGATAAACCCTATAAAGACGTCTATATATGTTTGTTACTTTGTAAAATGTGTCTTGAAAACATAAACTGGAATAAAGAATATTTTAAATAACTGTTTCGTAATCTCCCAAAAATGTAGTTAAATTACTGAAACTCAAATGAGATACGGAAACATGCAGAGTTCATTCACATCAAGAATGAAGCATTTATCCACCAGTGGCAATGAACAACCTTATGCTACATCGTAAATTGATTGAAGTGAGAAATAGGACCTACTAGAATCAGAAGATAATGTGCTAATCACAATGTGTGAATATTCCTAATATAAACATTGACAACACAGTGGATAAAGACAAACTAATTGTGTTATGCTATACAATTTCTTATGGATTGTCCAAATGAAAATAATCATTCAAAAAAAAATCAACTGTAACCTTATCTTATGGTTGAAGTTACGTCTCCTGAACTTGATTACTTCGTAAATGTGTCGTGTGTGCTAATAATATCGATAGATATAAGTAGGTTAAGAAGATCGAAGAAAAGAGAACATGAACAGAGATTAATTGGTGTGGAAACGAAAGAACAATAGAGTCCGAGATGATTGACTGATATTTTCCAAATGAAGCATTTACTGTATGGTTCTCATATTTTACTAACTGTAACTTTTTGTTCAAATACGCTCGATTGTTCCCACTTGCATTCTCGTTCACTACAAAGGTAATATATTTACAAGAAAAAACAATTACAATTTATTCAAGTGTCTTTGAGTTTTCTTAACTAAGCGCTGATAATATTGTCCAGGATGGCAATGAAAGTTTCTCACTTAAATCACCTCTTTTAAAGAATTAAACAAAATCAGAATATATCAACTTGCGTTGTAAATCTCTAACGTTACAATATCTGAATTATTTCAGGCTCTTCATTTCTATAACACAAATTACCATTCTGAATAATTATTTGTAGCCTGTGTGCACTGTTCATGAATAACGTGATAATATCGCCAATTAGAGAGCAGTGTTTTATCGATCGGACTAATGATGCATGAAACTCGTGTGAGCATTCCAGAGTACTTATCGGTCCTGCTTTCTGCTTAACCCAGCCAGTTATGTCCAGAACACCAACAACAACCTCTGACGTATGAATCATTTATTTCAAACATACTAAGTTTAAATACCAACAAGACAGACCACATCGTATCATAAATTAGGAAACAACATTTGTACAAGATTTAGCCAAATGTGGCTGTGAATAAGGTAGATAGTAATTGGTAGATAGGTCATAACTCAAGAATAGTAAATCGTATAATAATAGTTTATAGGTCAAAATAAAACTCATGATAAGACGGACATGAACATGAATAGTTTAGTTATTTAGCAGATATCGAGATATAACATTATTATTTTATTAATAATATTTAAAAAAATCTAAGTAAAAATCAATAAAATAGAATAAAACATCTATAAAGAATGCATCTTTTTAAAAATACTACTCATTTACATTTTAGTAGCAAGAAACAAAGAGTATTGCAATATCATCATTAAGGATTATGTTATTAATTTATTTATTAGAAAAAGAAATTTAGTTTTTTTCCTCCCCAAAACAATTTTTGGTTTGTCTTTTTTATTAAAAAGAAAATGCTTTAAGTCACTTGAATTAATAATTTAATTTAATAAAATCATTTCTTTTTGTATTCTTGTTAATCGTATTGGTAATAATCTATTATAAAATTAAAAAAGAAAAAAAACAAAACGAATATAAAGAAAAAAATTATGTAATACCGTTTATTGATCAGGTTTTTTTTGTTTAAATTTGATTTTGAAAATGTAACTGTTTTTGTTTTGTTTTATTTTGTTAAAATTGTTTTCAGAAGGGGTTTTGTGGAGATTCCAGTATTTTCATAGTTGAAATCATGAGTTAATTGGAGCTAGACTACCATGGAAAACCTGAAGCACTGGACAGCCGTTTCATCTTACTGTGGAACTCCTCAGCAATGCGCATCCACGACCCCGCACTCGCGATATTCGAACCTAAGACCTACCAGTCTCGCGCCAGAGCACTTAACCCATAGACCACTGAGCTGGCATCCGATGGTGTTTATCTCGAATTCCAACCAATCCACGAAAATGAGCAACCGTTCATCAATTGTCTTCAGTGAGTTCCTATCTCACAACAGACGTGGTTGAAATCCACTGGTCACTGCTTCCCTCTAGAACTCCAGGAAATATCTCTTGAAGTCAGTCACTAGTGAGCATATGATTATAATCAGAAGGGGTTTTTTGGAGATTTCAGCATTTTCATGGTTGGAATTATTAGTCAATTGAAGCTACGCCACCATGGAAAACTT
Source organism: Schistosoma mansoni (assembly GCF_000237925.1). Lineage (NCBI taxonomy): Eukaryota > Metazoa > Platyhelminthes > Trematoda > Strigeidida > Schistosomatidae > Schistosoma > Schistosoma mansoni. Next base: position 31,629,758 of record NC_031502.1, on the reverse strand, counting down.
GGAAGCACTATCGAATGCCAGCTCAGTGGCCTAGTGGTTAAGCGATCTGGCGCTAGACTGGTAGGTCCTGGGTTCGGATCTCGCGAGGCGGGATCGTGGATATACATTGCTGAGGAGTCCCACAGTAAGGCGTAACGGCCGTCCAGTGCTTCCAGGTTTTCCATGGTGGTCTAGCTTCAATTGACTCATGAATTCAACTATAAAATTATTGTATTTATAAAAAGTCAATTCAATTATCTCACTCATTTACTAATAATACATTTGTGATAAAATATTTTATATAAAGATTAATATAAGTATGAATTCAGATTGTTCAAACCATGATACTTGGATTCCTATTTACAGTATATTGGTATATCTGGACGAAGAATAATGAGTGATAACTGTTAGAATTTATGTATGAACTGTTATTATATCTATTCTTATTGTATAACTATTAAGTAACTAGATTATATGTATATTCATATTCGTTTTATGATAAGCTTTAGTTTGATCGATTGACTACTATTACACGATTTACTGTTCTTAAGATATTTAACAGTCTCTCACAATTACAGCCACTATTTGACCTGATTTTATGTAATTATTATTTTCTATTTTATCGTATGATGAAGTCTGGTTTGTTTGTATATAAACTCATTATGTTTGAAATACATGATTCGTATTGTGGAGGGTGATATTTATGTTCTGGCCTAAACCGGCTGGATAAGGAGAGAAGCTATTATCTCAAAGGACCAATAAGAACTTCAGTCTGCTCGTACAGGTTTATGCGTTATTGGTCTTGTCGTATAAGTCCGTGTCTCTAATTGATGTTATTATCTCGTGATATATATTAACAGGCCACAAGCCATAACATGTATAACAACAATTCGACATGTGATTTATGTTTAAGAGGCGATACTTCTACTTTTTAAATGAACTAAGTTGTTTGAATTTATTATTATCTGCTCTAATACCACAGACTTCATAGACACTAACAATAACGATACTTATTTGGCTTTTTGAGGAATTTGGTTTTTGGAAACACTAGTTACAAACAATAGACCTCAGTTCACATCGATTATCATCTTAGACTTCTGATTAAAGAACACAATTACACATATTCGATCACTGCCTCACTATCCCCAGTCAAATAGTCAAACTGAGAGTAATGTCAACACTTTCAAGCGGGCTCTTATCAAGTCAAAACGAGAGGTTACGACAAAAGAAGTTATTCAGAAATTCCTGAGAATATACAGAGTAACCCGAAATCCAGTCCTACTCGAGGGTGTCTTCCCAGCTGAATCAAAATTTGGAAGAAGAACTAAGATTTTACTTGGCGGAAATTATCCTCAAATCAAAATGTGAAATTGTCAACCCAAGATGAGGTGAATTAAATTACAGTTTCTTAATAGGTTACCAGTGCATGTAAGAAACTTTTGATAATGGCGGCCTGAGTGAATAGCATGTTCCATTGTAAGATGAGTCGGTTATGTGATGTATAAAATCGATGTTTGAAGAAAATGCCTGACGTGGCATGTAAACCAACCGAATTCGAATAAAGAACCCTTTAGTTCAAGTAACAAATTGACTGAGCGTTCACAGAACTTTCAGATTTCAATGATAGAATAAGACTTATTACGTTTTTTATGAAAACGTGAATTGTAATAAAACTATGATACATCGTATTACGGTATCATGCAATACACAAAAGATTACCTTTTACACATGAATACTGGTTATTAGTAAAAACAGTGCAGAAATTTCTCTTTAACTACATGTTTCATTTCGAAACATCATGAATATGAAAATTGCTGATCAATTTATGATTTGATGCTTGTTTGATGAACTAAACTACTTAATACCTTGTCATAAAACCGATATAAATTCAATTTTAAAAAAGATCCCATTAAACATATTCTTTAGAATTCATATGTACTCATACATATTACTGAAGTATTGATGTAGTTTTAGTGCCGGTCTACTATGTTTAGCCCATATAACTTATTGTAGCTTCTGGACAGGGCAACTTATTCATTCTTCTTGCGTCACGTTTTGACTTTTTTAACTATTTACTTATTAATCCTGACTGTTATTATATGAGCTTATGTGTGTGTACATCTTATCCTACTCATCACATGTCTGTAGCTTATTTTTGTGTGACTATAAATATGGATTAACGTTTGATTATAAGGAGTCAGCTCACATGCTATCTCCATTGCACGTCATCTCTCTTCGCTCTCTCCTCTTCGTTCCTCTGATTGTCTCTCCAGATCAATGAGTGTACAGAATATACATATTCAAACATCCGTTCTTGTATTTGACTTATTTAATTCCATTATTCACTAACGCGAGTTAAGTTGATGATTATATACGAGAATTGGCGACATGTATATCTCAATAGTAGTGAGAAACGATCCAAATAGAGTCAGATATAGGGCCAAAAAAAGTATTCGAAAAAGAAAAATATTTTCACACTAGTAGGATTTTTATTATTTAAAAGTTCAAAATGATTCTGTATCAGTTATTTTATAAAATGGTTCAGAATATTTCAGGTTGTTGAAGTAGTAAAACTTACTGTGTGTTTACATTGTAATCTACTACTTATAGTAGTCTTTAATATAACAGTAAGTAATTTAAGATGATCTAGTTTCTGTGAAATAAATGTATTCAATTAAAAGCTCACTGAGAGAAGTCCGCAAACACTTTAAACCAGATATTCGTACCCAGTCTTAGTAAATATTGTAAATGGTGTGAAAATTGATTCCCTGTTATTCTCACCATGGTTGGTCAAAGTTATTATTTATAGGTGGAATAAACAATAGTTAATTAAATACTAAATGCATTAATTGTGTACAGTAAGTATTAACAGTACAAGGTAAATGAAACCGAGAAATTATACCTGACTTACACTCCGAAACCGATAGTAATCGTTATGAGTATACCACACATAAAGAAAACAGCACCAGGAAATACGTGTACAGTTCCGGCATAAATAAGTGGGAAAACTGTAAGATTGATCAGAAATCCCACAAACGAAATAAATGCTCCAAGAGATAATATGAAACCTTTTTTTTATAAATTAAATAACAATCCAACAAAAATTACACTTAATTTCACAATTCCAATTTGTTTTGTAAAGTAGAAAATTGAGAGAAAAAAAGACACAAATAAACAATCTGATATTATTCACTGAAGTGTTATAGTTTTATATACAGCATAGAATGATATTAGATCGTAGTTTTCGGAAAATTCAAGCGTCGAATAAATTATAAATCACCAAATAATGACCTAGTGTATTTTTGTTATGCCAATGTTAAAATGAACCGGATCATATCATGTCTCTTAATTTATAGAATGATCATAAAAGGTTGCATCTCTACAACATGGTTGAATTCCGTCAGTCACAACATCCTGATAGAACTTGGGGAATCCCTTGATAAGAGTAGATAGACTGAAGTTAGAAATTGGAACTGCGCATTCTAACTTGGTGGTTTAATAGCTAAATACTCTCCAGCCTTTAGTTCGATCTCTGGTGGTGTCGTAATTGTTTACTGTAGGGTAGTTCCATACCTGCAATTAATTGTTCGGAACCTCTTGGTTTTCTACTTAATGCTTATCCATGACGAATATCACCCATAAAACAAATTTTTTTCACAAAAATGTCGAATTTAATAAGGATCGACATGATAATTTTATGAACTTTCTTTATCTCTTGTTTTTTTGATAATGTGTGCGTCTTATATACAACCAATTATACCTAAAATTTAAGCAGTAGAGATGAAGTAACACTTCATTCTACAATTAACCTACTGTCAGTGGTCCACGGTCTACTGAAACCGAGACAAAACGTTGTTCAGTTCATTAGAGGTACCGCTATACTGTCACAAAGCAATGTTTAGAAATATAAATAAAATCAGTCAACAATAACAAATTTTGTACGCAATTGCATTAAACTTTCTATCACATTACGGAGTCGAAAAACAACCACTCCGTCAACAGTTATCAGATTTTGAATCCTTTCGGTATATTTATAGATTCATATTTCATATCACAAAAAATACTGAAAAGTTTTATAGACGAGTAAAAATTCTCTAAAATAACAAAATAAGTTGAGCATATTTGGTTAAGTTACCCGCAAACAATGCTAAATCATCACAGTACTTACTAGTTGCAGTTTGTTCAGATTTCTTTGATTATATCGTTGTTTAACCACACAGAATGGGTTTTATTGTTTAAGAGTGTTTTTCTTTCACAACCCTGATATTTTTTACATACCGAGTGATCTCCCAATCGACTGGTATGTGATTGTCTAGGAGTAACAGAATCAGCTAGGAAATTAGATCGAACGTTCAATCAGAAGTTTTGTTTTCATTCTACATTGATTTGTTGTATGTCACATGATATCTTGCATTGAAATACCATGATACGGCCGTGGATGGGGTGAGTCCGCTGACCTTCTTGAAACCCACTCATGTGGCGACGCGTATAAAGCTATTGTCAGGGAAGCCCTACTCACTGCCTTCTCGCAACAGGATGTGTTATAAACGAAAGTGCGAGGACAAGAAGGGAATTTCCGGTACTTAAGCTGAGTTGTTAAATTCTCTGGACATGCCCAATGAAGTTGGGAAACTCGGATTCAAAACCAATGGTACGCATGGGCTTCAGGATCCTGACGGAACTTATTATAGGTAATGGAATACCATAGGACCGCATCTCCCAAAGTTTCTTCACTCCCTTGTGGATTAGACCTGAGAGTCAAAGACTCGGGGAGTGGCTTTTTAAGAAAATCACTTGTTTCGGTTTGGGCACCCAGGTAGTATCCCAGCCTAAAAACAAATAGAATGGCAACTACTTTATGTAGCACAAATATATATTTTGATCCTTCTTGGTACCAATGTTTATATGCTTACATAAAAAAAATCCCAAATCGACTCAATTAATACACTCACTTGAAAATTTCCACTATTGATATATACGTTTAGTATGGTATAAAATCGTGACCTTTTATCATCCTTTGATGATTATCAACAAAATAAACGCTCTCTTTTTAAAGAACATACGTTTTGGTAAATAGTATGCAACATTCTTGAATCATTTCATAGAGTAAAATACTCTTTCACCGTTTAATAATATTTTGACCTCCAATCTATTAATTGTACCAACGATCAACGGTAATCATGATTCATTTTAAAATATCGTTTGTGATAGTTAGAAAGATTGTACTAAGTATAGCTTATAACAAAAAATTTCGACATATTCATATCTCATCTGATTGTTTAATCATCCATAAATTTTGTGATAATAAACTGTTTTTCTGATACAACATATCTATTTATTAAAGTTAAACAGTAACTGGTCGAAATAAATTCCAAATGAGATAACCTAACTTAGTCATACCAGGAATTTCAAAATATTATTGTGCATGGTTTTAAAAGTGCAATAACAAATATTAAGCAAAAATGGATGTTTGTTAGCATTGGAATCCAGGATGCACGTTTCGTTCTATTTCGAGACTTGCTGGCTAGATGAACCTGCATCCTAGTGTCAATGTTCACTACAAGACTCGGACCTAGTATTGTTCACTTTAAATGCCATCGCGTTGTCTACTTAGCTTTTGCAATGGGGTGAAGTTTAATTTATCTCTACTTATAATGCCTGTAACTTAAAACAATATCGAGGCAATCCGCATAGAATGAACATATACCAATAAGAAACTGACCAATTTCAATCCTAAACATCATACAAACAATACATAAATGAATTGAAATCACAAATGTTAATTAAAACAAAATATACTTGATTACTATAATAAATCATTTTTAAATCTCTTACAAACATTACAAACATACCTTGTTTATCATTTGGTGTTATTATAGAGATCATAGTTCGAATCGGTGCAATAAGTGTATTTTTCACCAATCTTACAGCTGATGCTTATGGAAAAATGAAAGAAAACCAGTAGTTCTTATTTAATTCTAGAGTTGGAGATTTTAGTAAACAATTATTCAACAAATATATTCACCCTTAGTTAGTTTTAAATAATGAATTAATTCCTGAAATATCAAAACATTCAACTGTACAGTTATTGAGCCCCCAGTCCAAACCCATCACCACCTACATTGTTGCGGAAATACGGATTAAATCATCACATGACTTAAATATGAATATATACCCATATATATGGAGAAATATAACACACAAGTTGGACTTTCAGCATCTTTTGATGTATTATGCACAATCCTCTATTTCAAAACTGAATCTTCTACCATGTAAGAACAACGGAAACCAAAATATTCCTCTAAACAAATATCATTATCAGAAGGGGTTTTTGTGGAGATTTAGTATTTTCATAGTTGAAAGCGTGAGTTAATTGAAGCTAGACCACCATGGAAAACTTGGAAGCACTGGGAGGCCGTTTCGTCCTATTGTGTAAATTGTTGTTGTTTCATCACTACTAATAATTACACTAATCAATCCGATAGAAAACTATAATATCACTTTGCCTAAGACTATTTTGAAAATTCTTACCGAAAAATTAATGACATAACTGAATTACTTATCTTACCTCCGTAAACAATGTAATTAGCAGTAGGTAAAGTGAATAAGAAAGCAATACCCATCAATATTTTATTGATTAACATAAATCCAAATCCTATAAATATCACAGTTGTAATCATAAATAATATTCGTATTTCTTTTGATGTAATTTCCATGGAATTATATTCTGCAACATATTCTTTTGTATCTCCCATGCTGCATAATTGTAATATACGAGTTTGTTCCCAATTGTAAATTGCCACAGTGAATGTGATAGACAAACATGCTGATAAAGCATCAGATACACCTCTGAAATGATTAAAATTTGAACCAGAAAACCAGTTGCATGAACTATTTTGTTGACAATATAAGTGTAGAATAAGTAAGACTATGTTCTGGACGATCACTAAAACTGACAAATCCTGATTTTCTTCATGTGGCAGTTTACGAAATACTACTGCGAATATTGAAGTAGTTTGTTACTTGTTTAAACAATTATAAATTTAACATCCAGATGAAAATAGATAAGACATTGATGAACCCATACAATCAATACGAAAATTATAAGACAACTGCAAATCCAAAATACTCAATACTTAATAAATATAGTCCAATAAAAAGTTCAGAGGGTTACTCTGGAATATAAGGCATTGATACTGGACTAAATGATTGTAAATCACATGAAACCCAGTAGCTAATATAGAATAATGAATTGGAAGATATGAATACATGTTAACTCATCGTCTTAATTTCATTTGCACAGTAATAATCTATGGTTAAATCTCTTAAATAATGTAATAATATTCATTTATCAATGCTAATTTCTGGATCAATGGTGCTGTGGTGTAGTCTACTTGTATCTACATAAGTAGTATATGGTCACGGTCAGGCATAGAATGTATTTTGGCAGAAGATCGATAAGGAAAGAACAGGAATGGAGCGCAATCGGTACGAAAATGCATGAACGATGGAATAAGAGAAGACGGACTGATATTTGCAGAAGGAACAGTTAAGATTGAGAAAATTGGTTTTTATTTTGCAAATTAACTATTCATTGTATGGTCATCAGAATTTAGTTAGATAGTCTGTAACTTGTCCTTCAATACAATCGATCGTCCCCAGTCGTGTTCTTGTTCCCCACAGTGCAATTTATCTGTGTCGTATGGTTTTTGAGAGTATCGTGTTAGTGATCATAATGCAGGCTTATAAAGTCTAAAAAATTCTACTACATCCTACTGAAGTTCTAAAAGTTTGGTTATATTTAGAGAATATTCAATTTTGAGAAAGAGCTATTGACGTTGAACAGTGTAATCACAGCTAGTTACCTGGAATTTAAATGTCTCTTTGAATTTAAATTATTAATTCATTTAGTTCTCAGTCCATTCCTTGACTTGCACACAGCGACATGCTAACAATACCAAATACTACTACAGTTCGATTATTTATTTATTTTACAAAGAAGAACTATTTAGTTGATATACAAATTACATTATTTAAATTTGAGTATACTTTAGATAATTGATAGGTTACAGTTAATGATATAATGACACCGATAATTATTATAATGAAATATATGAGTGTATTACTTGTTATAAGTCAGTTTAGCACGATAATCTTGTTTAAATTAAATATTTTATGCAAAAATCTTGTTAGTTTGTATCTTAAGAGGTGATAAAGTCATCACTAAGTAAAACAAAATTGGGTTACTGCTAACAGTTTGATATAACTGAAAGATATGTCATTAAATATATATTTGGATCACATAATAATAGCCCATCATATATGTTAAGAAGGACAGTGCATTCATTTTTAAACATATCAAAATGTGCAGTAATAATATGAGTTAATTATATTTATCATAACCAAGCTAGAGACATTCACTAGTTGTTGTTTACTTGTGTCTTCCCATTGTTATTTCGGACTGCAATTGATCAATCTCTTGTTGGCATATGTGCATCCTGTGAGGACTGCTTCGATATTGCCTGAAGTCACAAGCTTTATAAGCAATGATGGATAGTGGCTAGCAGTGGAATTCAGGACGCCCGTTTCGTCCTATTTGGGACTCGTCAGCTGGACGTACCTGCATCTCAGAGTTGATGTTCACTTTGGGGCTCAAACCCAGTAACGTTCGCTTCAAACGCCATCACGTTATCCACTTACCTACTGAGTCCTGATAGCCACCTGCTTGTGCAATGGGGTGAAGTTATATTCACTTGGTGTTGTTTATTTGCATAAGCTAGAGATAGCTTTATATATTTCATGATCGGACTATAAGTAAATGTCAACCCAGGTAAGTGATCTTTGTATCCTCTGAACTATTTAAACTAAAATATACTCAAACACATTGTGATAACAGATAGTATTCACCTACGGAATTTTTTCTCTTTATCATAAAAGAATTAATTTTCAATATAATAAAAAGATTCAGCAAAAAACACATTAGTTAAATTTAGGAAGTTATTTGCAATGTTTCAAATAACGCTGCTCAAGTAACATGTCTATCGAAATACATTTTGATGAGTTAAGACAAAAAGACTCGGAACAACCTTATCGACAATGCCGCAACCGCGATAAATTACGGTTAAATATAGAAGTAATATATATCACCCCTTATAGTGAAATTGACTTGACTGCACCAAGGCAACTATTTTTTTCGAGTACAGCGTAAACAGGGTTCACTCGAAAGCCAGCATGTCGTGTTCAATGTCCAAGACTTACCAGGATTGGACGACCAATGATTTAGGGGTAGTCTTTCTGACAAATGCTAAATAGCACGAAACCTAGGCTCAAGGTTTCTTGTCTACTATCTCCAACCGCCATCTTATAGAAGTAATATTTTAGCATTATTTGCTATTAATGAATTAATAAATCATCAACAGTATTCTATCTGGTTTAGTTATAAATATAAGTGGTCAAGGTGTTTTTTTATAAATATGTCTGTGTAAATTTAGCCGTACGGATGAAAACTCTGTTCAGTGAACAACTTTGTATTATCATTACACACATATTCCTCCATTATATATATCCAAGGTTAGTAAAACAATGGTTGAACCGCGTGATCTATCAAGGTTGACATTAATAAAGAAAAACTGTACTGTGATTTTCATTGACATAGAAGTGAGTCATCCTATTTTCAGCCATGACAGTTAAGTAATCTTCAGTAAAGTAACGTTAAGCTATTCAGATCATTTTCAAAGGGATTATATTTACCATAGTGATTAACACTAAAATGGTTTTTTAAGAATGTATGACTCATTATAGCAACTTAGCAAATACCTATTAATTTAATGCTGCTATTACACAATGAAAGTAAACTGACAAAAAGTTACTAGAGATTTACATAATCAAAATAAACAACTAAAAATATCTTTATAAAAACTTTTGTGGTATGGGTTGCTTATATCCACATAATAGTATATGGTGATAGGCAGGCATAGAATGTATTTCAATAGAAGATCAACAAGGAAAGGACGGGAACGAAGCGTAATTGGTGTGAAAATGCATCGAAAATAATAATCGGAGACGATGAACTGATATTTACAGAAGGGATGGTCAAGATTGAGTCAATTGATTGATGATTTGCAAATTAATTATTCACTGTATGGTTATCATATTTTACTAAGATAGTTTGTAATTTACGCTTAGATACATTCGATTGTCTCCACTCGTCTCATTGTTCACTACACATTGATTTATACTAAAACATAATATCACTGAATATCAATGAGAAAAAAAAACATGTTACAATTCAACCATGTCTCTGAGTTTGATGCATTGACAGTGGAAGGTGAGCAAAACTTCTGGAAATAGCTATGCAGTGGCTATTGGTTTTCAATGGTTCTTCATCTGATATCAGCCTACTAAATAAAGTTCTTTAAAAAATCCTGAAATATTGAAGAAATCACTACTTATTATTAAGTACTAAATGAATGAGCATGTCATTTACCATCGATGCATATAATTTATTCAGTTATAAGGTGTAGTTAATCATTATAAGTATTACTGTAATTTGCTATAAGTGGGAAGTACCGTTTGCCTGTTCGATTTTAGTAAGTAAAAAAAGAAAACGAATAATCAACTGTTGATTGCATATCATCAGTTAGTTTATTTTGTACTCACGCATATAATCCGACTGTCTGTGCATTCCAAAAAAATGGACAACCCATTAAATATATGTAGATATACTGCAGATCTGCTACAACTGTTACAGATACGGAAAAAAACAATGTCATAACTATTCTTGATAAAGGACTAGAATGTTGAATCGCCTAAAAGAGAAGGAAGAAACGAAAAACGATTTTGAAATTAATTTAGCAAGTCAATTAATTAAGAGATTTTAAGGCTTAACTTTTAATGCATTTGATGTCAGTGTTTAATTAACTATTACCTTGATCAATTTCGTGCATAATCGTAGAATCATCCCGTTGGACAACTGTATGTTTAAATTCGTATGCGAAATGTATTGAAAGCACAATTATTCCAACTTTATAAATCAGTAGACAAACCATGATGAAGGTTAGTTCATGATGGAGTACAGATACCTCTTCAGATAACTTAAAGTATGACCTATTAAATGGATTTATTTTCAATTCAGAACAATTAATAAGATAAGTTATAAACAGATATTTACACACCCATTATGAAGAAAACGTTCACACACAATAGATTGGTAGCTAGACCTGAAAATACATTCTAACAAATATTTAGATTAGAACAACTTATTGTTTGTTCGAACACAGGATAGATTCTCATAGAGGCTTGTTAAAGTTAGCTTCCCCTTCTAATACTTACTTACGCCTGATACCCCTCGATCGAGAACATGGACCTCCCACCAGCATTACCTATTGAACTCTATCCTCAATAATTTTTCAAGTTATTTCTAATCGCTATTCATTCATTTGATGTCTACTTCTGATTCTCGACTCAATGTGTTTCTTGTTTTGCCACATTTCCTCTTTTCTCCGAACTTCCAAGTTAGGAAAATAAACATAAGATGATTGCTGTAATAAAGTAAACTTTAATTGTACCTTTATATTTACATGAATATATACTTACTTACTTACGCCTGTTACCCCTCATGAAGGAGCATAGGCCGCCTACAAGCACTTTCCAAACAACCCTGTCCTAAGCAATCCTTTCCACTTCTTTCCAATTGCTATTCATTCTTTTCGTGACTGCTTCCCATTCCCAACTCAATGTGTTCTTCGGCCTTCCTCTTTTCCGTTTCCATTCACGCGTTTACCTCGTGATACAGTTTGGTGATTTCCTCAATGTGTCTCTTATCATCTTTCAACGTCTTTTCCGAATTTCCTCTTCAGATGGAAGTTGGTCTGTCCTCTCCCACAGTAGGTTGGTAATGATGGTATCCGGCCAACGCATATTGGGTATCTTGAGTAGACAATTGTTTATAAATACTTGTATGCTTTTGATGATTGTTGTAGTTGTTCTCGGAGTTTCATTTCCGTATAGTAGAACTGTCTTGACGTTGGTATTGAAGATTCTGAGTTTGGTGTTTGTTGACAGACAGTTGTTTGTAGTTCTATATGTTCCTCAGTCGTAGGAATGCTGTCCTTGCTTTGTCAATCCCTGCTTTTACGTCTGCATCACATCCTCCACGTTCATCAATGATGCTACCCAGATACATGAAACTTTCTACCTATTCCAGAGTTTCTCCATCAAATGTGATTGTGTTGGTGTTCTCCGTGTTGCACTCAAGGGTGTTGCTTTTTCTTATGTATGTGTTGAGGTCTATTGATGCAGAGGCTGCTGCTACACTAGTTATCTTCATCTGCATTTGTTCGTGTGTATGGAATAGAAGAGTTTGGTAATCTGCGAAGTCTAGATTGTCCATACGTTTCCAAGCTGTCCATTGCATTCCGCATTTTCCCTCAGATGTTGAGGTCTTCACAATCCTTTCAAATGTCAGAAGAAAGAGAAAGGGGGAGAGTAAGCAGCCTTGTCTGACTCCGGTCTTCACTTGTAATGTCTCTGTCAGATGTCCTCAATGAATGACATTTCAGTGTAGTCCCTCGTATGAATTCCATATGATGTTGACAATCTTCTCAGGTACTTAGTCCATAGTGTCAAAAAACGTTTCCATAATGTTCTCCTGTCCACAAAGTCAAACGCCTCCTCATAGTCAATGAAGTTGATGTATGATGACGAGTTCCAATCAACTGATCGTTTAACGATGATTCGTAGTGTTGTGATTTGATTTCTGCACGACCAATCATTACGGAACCCTACCTGTTGATCTCGAAGTTAGACGTCCACTGAGTCTTTCAAATAGTGTGATGCCTCTATAGTTCTCACATTTACTCAGATCTCTAATTTTTTTATCTTCATGTGATATCTTTCTTTCCAGTCTGTCAGTGGCACTTGTTCCTCTTCTTAAATCTTCCTGAATAGAACGTGAAGCATGTTTGCAGTTACTTCTATGTCCAACTTCAGTTGTTCGGCTAGTATATTGTCAAGTCCTACTACTTTCCCACTATTGATTTGTTTGACAGACATGCTGATTTCTTTGGTCGTTGGTGGAGTGACATCTATTGGAAGGTCTGCAGGTGCTGATTCGATGTGCTGGAGGTTCAGCGAGACTGGTCTGTTCAATAGTTCCTCAAAGTGTTCTACACATCATTCCCTCTGTTCTTGAGTTCCAGTGATTGTCTTGCCTTCTTTGTCCTCGATAGGTCTTTCTGGTTTACTATATTTCCCTACTAGTTTATTCGTTGTTTGATATAGTTGTTTCATATCTCCTCCTGTTGCAGCTTTTTCCTCTGTCGTTGCCAGCTCCCCCACGTATTTCTGCTTGTAGGCTCTAATGCTCTTCTTCACTTGTTTATTCACTTCTATGTATTATCTATTCGGTTCTCTGTGATGTTCTCCAGTGAGATCCATGTAGCTTTGTGTATGCGTTTGTGTGGGAATACTTTAACGCTTATAATCATTTCGTTGAATGCTCATAGATTTGCAAATCTCTTGCCACTTTAGTTCCCTTCTCCCAGTCCATGTCGTCTCACAATATCTTTATATCCAGTGTTGTCCATTCCGACTCGGGCGTTTAGATCTCCCATCAGGATTGTCAGGTCTTTTCCTGAACACTTCGCTATGAAAAATTGCAGCATCTCTCAGAACTGATCTTAATCGTCGTCGTCACTATCACTAATGGGTCCATAACATTAGATAATATTCATTGTAATTTTCCACTTCTTTGTTTTGAAAGATGCTTTGATGATCGTATATCTATAAGATTTCCATCCTACAAGTTCATCTCGTGCTTGTTTGGACAACATCAGAGCAATTCCCTTAGTGTGTGTAGCATTTTCTTCTTCGTGACCAGAGGACAACAGCATCTTTCCCAAATCTATTATTTTCTGTCCAGCTTAGGTTCAATGTGTTTCACTTATTCCGAGCACCGCTAAGTAGTATCTTTTCACTTTCTTAGCTAGTTGACTAGTCCTACCGTTCTCCCATACTGCTTGGACATTTTATGTACTTATATTAATTGTTGCTCTGGTTGTTAGACGAATCATGGGTCTCGTGACTTCTCAAGAATCTCGGCCTTCACCATGAAGCGTCATAAGTCTTCTAAATGAAGTTCCTTTTACTCAGAGGGCAGAGATATACGGTTTACTTTGTTTACTCTGGTTAACATTTTTTAGCAAGGTTGTTATCTACGAGATGGGGTTGCTGACCCAATATCCAACCCTATTTCTTTACCCGGCCTTAGAACCGGTAGAAACCTTGGAAGAGCTACAAGCAGAGTTTTAGCTTCTCCCACATTTGGCCAAATCTTGTACAAATGTTATTTTCTATTTTATGGTACAATGTGGTCAGTTTGTTTGGTATATAAACCCAGTACGTTTGAGAATAATGATTCATATTGCAGAGGCTGTTATTGGTGTTCTGAACTTAACTGGCTGGGCTAGGCAGAAAGCAGGACTGATAAATACTCAAGACTGCTCATACGGCTTTTGTGTATCATTCCTCTGATCGATAATTCACTCCTCTCTAATTGGCGGTCTTTTAATGTCATATATATCAACTGGACACGCACGTACTCACTCACCCAATCGATATAACAAGTTACAAGTGATAGTTTTAGAGATTTTTATGATCTTCCTTAGAAGTTTCTGAAAGGATTTATGATGCCATTACTGGTCCTCAAAAATTGATCAAACTACTATATTTAGTTAACTCAATTGCTTTAATTCAGTCAGTAGAAATATCGACCATTAATATAGATAAACTAATCTGTTGTGAAACACTATCTGTTCATTTTTTTAAAAAAACAGTCTTTTTCTGGCATAAGAGATTTATTTGAAACTATTCAACTGAAAGACTTATGATTTTTTCAGTCTTCAAAATTTTTTAGCTCGAAAACTTGTTTGCTTATTTTTTTTAAACAAACATTTAAATCATGTGAAATCATTGAATTCTTCTAGAGATACTGGGTTTTACGACACATTAGATTATAAAAGTGAAGCTAAAAGGAACAAATTGGCATGTAACGAATTTCGAACTAAGTTACTCAACGATGTCACTCATTTTTCAGTAACAAAACTAGTTGTACATTATGTGTATCTTAGTATTTGTGAAGTTTGTGGTATGACGACGAGAAGCGTAAGGGATGGTCTGTAATGAACTATCTCTACTCTTAATATAGATAAACCCATGATTTCCTTTTATGACCCATTCGTATTCATATTCAGTCTTTGAAGAAACAAGTAAATATAAGACTTATGGTTTTTAATATTTACAATTGATTAATCAGTGAGTGGTGACCAATGTTGTGTATTTCAGGTCTTTCTTAGTACTGATCGAATTCTATAGGTGAGTTTGCGATGTGATCATTAGTCTAAGTGACTTGATCTCGCGTTTACTTTACTACGAGGGAGAGTGGTATTTGGAAGTAATCGATAGGAATCTCTGGTCCTGGGTTCTATATTGTTTGCCACATGCCATGAAAACGTATCTGTGACCTTGAAGGGATTATCGCTCCCTGGAGAGTCCGATCCAGTGTCACGTAGCTTCACAGTCAAAGACGTTACTACACAGCTATTCTGGACACGACTGACTCCTGTCGACTAACTTAAACCCTCGCCTTTCATTTCAAATGATTTGGAATAATTATAAACAGGAAAAAACAATAATTATTTTAGGTTTGCCAACATGAACATCTTGAATGTGTCTATAACTGAAAATTCACTATTATTTCAGAGGGAAAACAAATTGAGATGAAGTGTTATATTACTGTATATAATTGCGTTTAACCAACCAGAAAATATTCAGCAGTCGATGTTGAGTCACTTCAAAACTAGTTACACAACGATCTCCAGTAGCGATCACAGTGCATATGGTTATTTTCTCAGATTTAATCCATGTAGTGATTCTTACAAGTAAAAAACTGGTGTTTTATCACGTAGAGTTTATTACTTGATGCATCCACATAAGAAACGTCCCACAAACAAAGGTCGATAGTAAGCTAATCGTCATTAAATGATATCTACTGATGATCAAGGTGTTCACTTTCTTCATTTGTCTTATTGATTTGAATGTTTTAAAAGACCGCTAATTAATACGGATTTTCTAATAAGTCAAATAATTTCGAATACAAGATTCAAGTTCACTGGTTTGTTTATATGTATCAAAAAATGTTTTTATGAAAACTAGTTAATTGTTTAAACGTTATTGAGACTAAAATCACAGAGTTGATTTAGAGTTGATTAATCTGTTGCAGTTCAACAGGCATAACACTGAGTTACTAAAGCGTTTTTTTCACTAGAATTATTATTTACATCTGAAGAAGCTATTCACTGTTAACGTTCAGACAAGTTGTCCTTCAAAGTACCCAATCAGCTATGCTATAAAAGAAATGATAAACATAAGATGATGTCTTCCAAAAGCCATATAACTTTACCTAATATAAAATTAATACTAACCTTAAGCATTTTTATAAATATTTCCAGCATTTTAATGATAAATGTATTTTTTTTAATTTCTAAGTAGAGTAGACCATCTTCAGAATATCTAGATTCACTGTATTGACAGATAGCATTATTTTGTGGATTACGTCTTCTCTTTAATACATCCTGATTGGTTTCAGGAAGAATTGATAATCCGACTACTGAGGTAATATATAATGCAAGGCATATAATAATAGACACACCAAAACCCAAGCGGTGTACCACCATACCTACAAAATTAAATTATACATACAGGAGTAAAATATTTATTTTTTGAAATGGATGACGTTTCTCTATAATCATGGAATGCTTAAAGAGTTTATTTGTTTATAGTAAAAGTATATATTAATCCAATCCTACATACACAACGTGTCTCCGTATATGAACTTTGATAAGATTTTTATTTCTAAATTACAGTGTACTTATTAACTAAATTATTATTTATGTTAAAACACCTAAAAACGTGAACGAAGACCATTATATTCAGTTAAGTCACAACAGGCTTTATGGTTGACTACAAATTAATTATCGAGAAGAATAGATACCATAAATTTACATGTTCTCCCTTAAAATGAGAAATGAAAATCAAAAGGGTTGTTTCCGTGGACAATCATCATCCTTTTGTAGTTATCACTACAAATGATCTTAAGGAGCAAGTAGAACTTGCCAAAATATTAAAAATGTACTTCAATAGATTAATGGTCACAATTGTAATCAATATTGCGCAAAGTTCAATACTAATTCAGCCACTCTAAACGTACTATGAATAATTTGCTTTTAATTGAGATCATGCAGCGATTAGTGTTAGACCACATTGAAAACCTGGAAGCACTAGACGGCCATTTCGTCCTAGTATGGGACTCCTCAGTAGTGCATCTCCGCGATCCCGCACGCGAGATTCGAACTCAAGGCCTTCAGTTTCACTGATTCATGGTCTCAGTCAAAAACTCAACAATCTTGAAAACCCCATAATGACAATTCGCTTTTAAAAATAATCTAGTGATTACTATAACTTGCTGTGGTAAATACCACGGTGAGGCTTCGGATGTTTTAAGTTGCGAATACACTTCTAACTTGAATAGAGCATGTAGATCTATGCCGTTAAAGCAACTATCCTACAACCAATTTCGATTATGGTTATTTTTGGTTAAGCCCTTTTAATAACTTACTTAACAGACATTGCCATTAGGATAGTAACAATTAACATACATCTTTGTACTGTTATGATCACTAGGGCACATGACAGACTCTAATCAAAACGTTGATTGCTTAAATATCATTCGATGATTCATCCTCCTCCCCATATATGTATGCTTTCCAATCCTATTTTCAGCTTTTGCTTTGTCTTGATTCACCCTTGTACAATTCGACTATAAGTTTGCCTATGTAATTGCTCGCGCTTGCTCACTGATACATACTCATTTGCTCATAGCTTTGTGGCCTGCGTCATTTGATAATAAACTGTAGTTGCAGGTTCTCTTTGCCTTCTGATTTCATACACCGTTGAGATTTATATTATAACGGTTATCGAGGTAAAAGATAAGCGAAGCATTGCACTACATATTCAAAAGAAATATGTTCAGATATATCCATTAAACTCTTCATTCTATACGTTTATCAAGAGATAATTTGAGTTAACGAAGTTACATATTCATCGCAAACTTGAATTTGATTTACAGTTTTCTCGTTCTATTTCTTTTCTCAGAATACTTATTTCCATAATAAGTATGTCACAATATGAATGAACATTCCATATAAACTAGCAATTGTGTCGTTGTACATTTCTTCTAAATTTACTTATACAGAATAATACTAATAATTTCACAGTTTAATTTCAAAATCATTTGGGTACGGTTAGTCATTACAATCAGTTTGTTTTAATATTGACAATATTCATCCCTGGCTTGCTAACGTAATGGAATAGTTTTCTTGTTTTAATATTAGAATAAATTCCAAATTTGATTGGAAAAAAATCATTAATTAATATAAACATTTGATAGTTTATTTTAGATATTAGATTAGTTATTAGATCAATTATACTTGTTCATTGATTATACACGGAATTGAAAACGGTACAATTATTTGGCAAATAGTACTGTGAATACATAATTACATTATTGCTAATGATATTACCGTAAATTTTTAGTAAATGCAGTCTATGAACTATACTCAAGCTATTATATTTTTCACACGATTAACAGTATAACTTACTTAACTTACTTTCGCCTATTACTCCCAATGGAGTATAGGCCGCCGACAAGAACAGTATAACAAGCAATAGATATGTTATAAATTCTTTTAAAATGTGGGCATATTTTGTGTTGTATTTGCGCGTTATACCCATGTTGTCTAATCGTACCATCTGGTGTACTATATGAGTCAACGTACTTTATCACCTTATTTAAATGAATAGCTAGTTAGGATGTTTGTTCTAGAACATTTCTCACAAATAAACTTGAATAGTAGCTAACAGTGAAAAATAATACTCAAATTTCGTCCCATTTAGGATTTGCCAGATGAGTGTACCTATACCTGTACTGATGTCCACGCCGGGAATCAAACCTAGTGCCTCTCACTTCAAAACCCAACGCTTTTACCAATGAGCTACTAAGACTCTGGCTTGTGCAGTGTGAAATGCATTTTATTGTTTATCTGTAGTAGTTTTAATCTTTTCGTTGTGATTTAGTTGAGATATCAAGGTAGTTCGCGTGAGATCCACATATTCCAGAAGTTATTGATCAGAATTCAGTCCTTAAAACCAATAACTATAGGATTCAAATCCTTACAAATAATTTTTTTAATAGATCTAAGCCATAGAAGTCATTATTAATAACTAGGCGTTTTGGAATCTCGCTTCAAATTACCATGCAGTCAGAAAATAGATAAATTACTGCTTGAAGTTGATGTATAATCCAATTATCAAATTTGTTAAAAAAGAATTTCACTATTTATTATTCGCTCATCAGACGTCTAGTGATCTTTTATTTAAGATTCAAATTATCACATATACTTCAAAAAATATATAGACCAAAATCAAAAGTAATTTGTAGATAGACTTTAATCACTGAGTCATGAGATTAAAACCCTAACGTTGGATAACAAATGAAGGAAATAGGTTCCGTATTTCTAACATGATTAGTTTCTGTTTCCGACATAATCACTAAAATAAAAGACTTATACTTCATTATTGAAAATAGTGTTAATAGACATTAAAAAATAACGGTACTAGGTAGACAATATATTCAGTCTATTAATTTTATAATTATCTCATTAATAAAGTGGAATTTTACATATTTCTTACCTCCAAATAGACTACCACAAGCATGACTTAAACTTGCCAAACTATCATACATCGTAAAGAATAACCATCTGTGCTCTTTAGATGTATATTGTTGACTTAAACCTGATGTATTGGAATTTTCATTAAAATCTTCCGGTTGTACAGTGATATCAGCTAAACATGCAGATATTTGGGCAGTGAACGATATAAGACCACCACCAAAAAGTCCTTCAAATAAACCTGGAAAAACAACTGTCCATGGATTCAAATTTAAGTAGATGATAAAACCTATATAAATATTATAAAAAAGAATATAGTAAAAAAATTTGTAGAAACAATCGACTAGTCATGACTGAATTGCTACATTAGAAGTAAATAAGCTGACAATGTAATAAATTCACTCTTTTTTTCTAGAATTTTATTTTTTGGTAAACATCGAAATACTAATAAAGCCCTTTACAGCAATCATTAATAATAAATAATATTTGTTTACATCTAAATAAACAATAAAACTTTAATCAGAAGGGGTTTTGTATAGATTTAGTATTTTCATAGTTGAAAGTGTAAGTCAATTGAAGCTAGATCACTATGGAAAACCTGGAAGCACTGGACGGCCGTTTCGACCTATTATGAGACTCCTCAGCAGTGCGCATATACGACCTCACCTCGCGGGATTTGAACCTAGGATCTACCAGTTTCGCGCCAGAGCATCCGATGGTGACTCACGCTTTCAACTATGAAAATACTGAAATCTCCACAAAACCCCTTCTGATAATAATAATCATATGCTCACTAGTGACTGACTTCAAGAGATATTTCCTGGAGTTCTAGCGGGAAGCAGTGACCAGTGGAGTTCAAACCACCTCTTTTGTAGAGATATCATCTCACTGAAGACAATTGGTGAACGGTCGCTCAAAATCGTGGATTGGTTGAAGTTAGACATTAACACCGTTGGATGCCAGCTCAGTGGTCTATCGGTTAAGGGCTTCGGCTCGAGACTGGTAGGTCCTGGGTTCGAATCTCGCTCGCGAGAGCGGATTCGTGGATGCGCACTGCTGAGGAGTCCCATAATAGGACGAAACGGCCGTCCAGTGCTTCCAGGTTTTCGCTGGTGGTCTAGCTTCAATTGACTCACGCTTTCAACTATGAAAATACTAAATCTCCACAAAAAACCCTTCTGATATTGTTATGAAATTGTCGATGAAATTACTTAAATGAGTATAGGAACATGCATCGCATTTATGTTTTAATATGAAGTATTTAATGATCGTTAACTGGAATTGCTCATGTTGTTTTATATTTACAGTATATTCTGCATTCATTATTATTATTAGTTGAATTAAATAGAAGGAAGATTTAGTTTCATGCCAGAATTCCAATAAGAATGTGTTTTACACCTAGATTTTTAATGGTTAAAATAACTCACATTTTAATGAATCAATAGTTTGCCAATTAAACTATCAAGTCTTGATCATATAAATGTTGTTTCTGTAAAATGTGAATAGATATTCGAGTATAAATATGATAATATTATTCTGGAAGATTGTGTATATGAAAGGTAAATTAAATATATTTGTTAAATCTAGATATTTTATTGGTTTGTTTCTGGAATAGTAGTCAGTGAATAGTAATGGAATGAATGATGTCTTCTGATTTATTTAACCCTGATATATGCAATGTTATTCAATTAATGACAGGTAACTAAAATCTATTTTTCTTAGCTAGTTCGTAATGGTTATTGAATCGTATCTCCAACCTTGATGAAAATGAACCAATATTTTCATTAAGAAATTCAGGCTGTAATCAACATTCTGTCAGACCTAAATATTGACACAGATCGACTACTTTGAAATGAACAATATTATGTCTTCTTAGTCCTGAAGGATAACGTCTTTAATATCCTACTGATTGTTTCAAATTATCTGACATTAGATATTGTACTAGTTGTGTCGAGACACTTCAACTGGTGGTCATAATGCGAAGTCATTTATTGGATTTGATTACCACTAGATACTATATAAGCATGACATTGATTACTTCCTAGTGATCAACCAGTGAAATTGTAATATACATTTTGAAGTTACTTTTTATACTAAAAGAATAAGATATGTAATCAGTCGTTCAATGAGAAAAGATAAAGCTTTCTTTCTTAAGATAGCAGACAACCAAAATCTCGATAAAACTAAATAATGTTTTATTGTTTTATACTTTACATTAACTTCTGTTTATTCACTTGAAGAATTGATGAACAGTTCCAGTCATGTTACATTAAAATCGAATTAAATCCAGTTACAAGTATTAATATAATTTTTTTGTGTTTAACTACTTACAATCGTTTCTTTCTACTGTTATTAAGCAGATGGCCATAAGGTAGACCATGTTCCATTAAATATCTGTAAAATAATAAATACCAAGATAAGCATAAACGTAAATAATCGATAAGCCTAATTAATCCACGAAACAAAGAACTAAAATGTACGTATGAACTATTTTTAGATAAGGTAAACTTTTCAGTATATTTCGATTTGATATTCGACAGGACCTCTTAGGCAATGAAAAAATGCTCAGCCATGATAACACATAAGACTAAATCAAATGGATGTAACACAGAGTAGAATATCTTCAAATTATACAAATTCTTAAATAAAAACGTTTTCAAGTATATTTTTGTAGAGTGAAATAGATTATTGCCGATTCTCATATAAGCTTTACGATGAAGTCAGTTATCGAACAGCTGAACATTAATTTATATAAGCAGGTCTTTGAAGATTACATAAAGATTTTCTAAATTGCGTCAATGACCAGAAAAGATATTAGACATAATGAATTCTCAGCACATCCCTTGACAGACAATTGGTAAGAAATATGCATAGCCTGCTTAAGAATCTGGATTTTCCCAGACAAACTTATTCCATCGACATATGGAACTTTCAAGGGATTATTACTCAATCATATTCAGAGTACCAGCCACCTCTCAAGGAAGAGAGAATCAAACTTTCATGAAATGGTGAGACAGGATGACCAGAAAGGTAGAGACTTCGTACTTGGACTGCAGAAATAGGCTGAATTGTGCGATTTCGGAGGATAGTTGAAAATCCAATTTTGCGATCGGTTAACTACTGGGATACATATTCAGAATTTCGGAAGAGACCCAAAATTTTATTTCAGGAAATACAAACAGCATTTTCTTCGTACTCCCCCTTCTACTGTGCATTCTGCACTTATTACTGATGCATCATCTGTGGATATTGGTGCAGTTTTGGGGCAGGAAGGTAGATAAGTAATCTGTTTTTCACGCAAACTTACCGTTACTGAACAAAGTTATTAGCAAACTCAGCGAGAAGCTAGCTGTGTTTTTATGTTGTTAAACGACTTGAAAAATTTTTATCTGGAATGAAATTCATCATTGTTACAGATCATGTTTTCATTGATCATCTTTTAATCGGCTTGGGGTGTTTTCCACAACTTCGCTGAATTCCTAAAAAAGTGTTCATTCGGAAAAGGGTCCCTAGGGAACTAGTAACTGATAATAGCTTTCATTTTGTTGAAGAAGCAGTTATTATTCAGTTAAACATTGTACAGTGCAAATATTTGTTCACTGCTCCTAGACAACCTTATTCCAATGATTAGGCAGGAAATTTTGTCCGGATGTTGAAGACTGATATTGGTTCCATTACTTTTACAACATTCGATGAACTGAAGAGGGTAGTAGACACATTTCCGATTCAATGTAGAAATGTGAAACATTCTGTTAGAGAAGAGAATACATCAAAGTTATGTAAAAGAAGGATTCCTCATACGAATGTAGGGGGCCTGGAATTAGCAGAAGTTACGTATTATCATGTGAACGATCTCTGACCATCCACAGGGATTGTGATGAGGAATATTGGAAAATCTATGGTTTTAATTCCAGATACAGTACTTTTCAGTTGTCCTCATTATATTCTATATGACTTCGACACTGACATATGCAAAACTCTGTAGTATATCAAATTCCATTATGTCCTGTTATCACAGTAACCTAAATGACCATGATCTTGCTAATAACGTTTAAATCCATTCTAGTGAATTATATTCAGTGCGAATTACCGGATTTGCAATTTTTTGTTCTTATGGCATTAAAGTTCACTTTTAAGCATAGTGGTTTTTTCAAATCTGCATTTACTGATGAATATTGGTGAACTGCAATAAAAAAAATCACTTTATACAAGTTCATACGATTACTACATCTATTGGTTCTTCAATTGATTAGGCTCATTATTTTAAATAATAATAGACGAAAGTAATCAATACGGATTGTGAAAGTTACAATTCTGAGACTTTATAATGAAAAAGAATGGAAAGACATATTGATTTATCATGAGTAAACGCAAGAAAACGGTACGTGAAGAAGCGGTGGAACAATGTACCAAGTACTTGGTATTTTGACCATATTCAAAAGGATAGCCAAGCACCGTCTAATTTCTAGCGAGAAATGTTTTAATATAAATTTAATAGATATATTTTAAGATCTATTTCACGTAGATGAAGGAAAACCGTACGACTCATTCAAATCAAGCAAACTGAGAATTTACAGGCCAATGTAATCAATCCAAATTAACTTATGTGTCAAACAGTGCACTACTTGTAACGTAATGAACGAGGACACAAGTGGTGACAATCGGACATTTCTGAATACAATTTTATATGGATTATTAATTTATGATTGTAGAACCTGATGAGAAATTATTGAAAAGAATATTCTTCGTTCATATAATTGTGTATTAAAAAGTCTCAGTAAAATCTGAGGACCATACAGTTAATAATTAATTTTCAAAATTCACTTAGTATTGTTTGTTTGAATCTTCCCATTGATGTTTGTGACTGCAACTGGTCAGTCCTAACTGACGAGTCCCAAATAGGACGAAACGCGTGTCCTGGATTCCACTGCTAGACACTATCCATCTTTGCTTATAATTTGCAAAATGTTCATTGATTGTCCCAGACCTCATTGTTCCTGAATTCCTATACAAATTGCTCTCTGTTCCCGTTCTTTCCTCTTCGATCTTCTCGACCTTTTGCTGCCAGACATTCTATCGCTGACTAGCGTTATATACTACTTATGTCGATATAAGTAGCACACACCAGAATAGTAGTAAAATGAATGAAATTACTCATTTATTTCTAGTGTTTTCATTTTTATTTATCCGATAAATATTGACTCTCATATGAAAAACGTACATGTAAACTGATAATTTTCAGTCAATAACTTTAAAATCGTTTCATGCAATCTTATCAGTTAAGTTATAATGCCTATTTCATTGAGTAGTTAGTTACCTAAATTCTTATGGATTGTTTTCGGACACTACATTAATTAATAATTGAAGTTAGTTTTTGTGTTTTTATGAATCAAATAATGTGAATAGAGACACGTGATTTTACATTGTATTGTGTTGATACTTTCTTAAATCTCAAAATAAGTTACGAGTAGAAATTGCATTGTATTCGCTCTAGAGGTTTGTAATTCATTTTTTTTGAATTTTGTACAGATCTTTTAGTATTTTCTAGAACACTTTTTTGTTGTAAACTGTAATTTTACAGATGATTTTCATTGGTTTCTTTACCATTTGTTAATATAACAAAGCTAGACCAGCATGGAAAACCTGGAAGTACTGGATGGCCGTTTCGTCCTATTATGGGACTCCTCAGTAGTGCGCATCCAGGATCGTGCCTCGCAAGATTCGAAGCCAGGACCTATCGGTCTCGCTCGCGAACGCTTAACCTCTAGACCACTGAACCGGTCGGCATCCAACGGTGTTAATATCTAACGTCAACCAATCCACGAAATTGCGCCACCGTCCACTATTGTCTTCACTGAGTTAATATCTCACATATTTGATTGATAATGTGTTCAATAAAATTGAACTTAATCAAAATGAAAACTGAATGGGGAATAAGAACCACTGTTTTAAAGTGTTTTCATTTGAATTTCGAAAAAATTACACTGAGTGAAATAAAATGTCAATGATCAGTAGAACTCATTCGTTAGTTAAGCCAAACTAACCAAACAGGATGAAACAAGTGATTGATACGTTTCATATGATATTCATTAGAATTGTTTATCTGGCTAGATATAGATTCAGCTCAAACCGTTTTAATCGCTTATTGAATTCAGCATTATGTAATAGATACTCTTTATATATATATATTTCAGTCTATTTTGTCGAGTAAATTTTTCATTCAAACAATGTTGATAAAATGTTTGAAATTATCTAACACAACCTAAATTTATTATTTAGGAAATGAAACTTACATAATAAATTAGTCACAAATCCAAGCACATAAATATGATTATTATAATCAATTGGATGATTCTCATCGCTTTTAGTGAATGAAATATACAACTTAAGTAAAGGAAGACAATCACTCTCATTTCCATTTAGTCTGGTGAACAATACGTATTTCCAATAGTAACGTTTCAATTACGGAAAAGACGTGACACTTTACAAAAGCCATTTATTATCTCCTTGGGTCCATATCTCAATTTTTGTATGGAATCATCATTTTGTTACACCGTTCAGATTTTTCCACATTGTCAATAACGTAATGACACATTTATACTGTTTTCTTCATTTATAAGACTGTTTCAAAACATTTTTACATTACTTTATGAAGAAACTACTTATCGAACAATCCGTTTACCTGATTTCACATCCGTTTATCGGTATCATTAATCTGTATGATACTCAGAAAAACACCTGTCAACCAATTTTATTCAAAGTGAGAATCTTCAATACGAACGTCAAGACAGTTCTAATGTACGGAGCTGAAACTTCGAGAACTACTACATCCATCGTCAAGAAGGTAAAAGTATTCATAAACAGTTATCTATGCAAAATACTTAACATTCACTGGCCGGATATTACCAGCAACAGCGTTTTATGAGAGAGGACAAACCAGCTTCCAGATGAAGATGAAATTAAGAAACGTTGTTGGAAGTGGATCAGAAATACATTAAGGAAATCACCAATGTGCATCACAAGGCAAGCCGTCACTTGGAATCCTGAAGGGAAGTGTAAAAGAGGAAGGCCAAAGAACACATTACGCCGGGAAATAGAAGTAGATATGAAAAGGATGAATGTTAACTTGAAAGAACTGGAAATGATTGTTCGGGACAGAGTTGGATGAAGAAAACTGGTATGCGGCCTATGCTCGTCCACGAGGGGTATAGAGTTTGTTATAACTATTATGAATAATTATCGACTTCTTAGATATAATACAAATGTTTATACAAAAATATTTTTAATCATTAAAGAAACTTATGCTCAACTTACTTATATATCACATACTGATCAGAGACAAATAAACATATTTCCACAGCAACATATAATAATATTGATATAATGATAAGTATTATTAACACTTTAATATTTTGATTTTTACATTTACATTCAAACATTTGAGAAAGAAAGGAAGAGAGTAAAGTATCCTAACTCTTAAGTAAGAATAGATAAGTTTGTTTTTCCTCTAATTTTTTTCTCTCTTTTTTTTCGTTGTTGTTGATAGGATTAACGATATATATAATCACCATGTTCATTTTTTTAAAGTTTTATTATAATATAGGTAACCAATCATGTGTGTAATACATTAAAAGCTAATTGTAATTTGTCATTCATTTATCAATAATTAAGTATGTAATGATTTAACATCTAAACAATACAATCTGATAGTATCTATGGTATATATACATGTATATATATGTAATGTTTCTTTTCAAATTGTTGTGCTAAACATTCTTCTATGAAAGTAGAAAACGATTTATTGATTAATTGGATCCTATGTTGTTTCCATTTTCTTTATTAAATAGAGATTTACACACATTTTATTGACATGACTAATTTTAAGGATAATGTTTAGTCTGTTAGTAGCTACTAGTAATGTTGAAATATTAGTCATAAGCTTGTTGTGAAGTTGCATTTGTGAGTCTTAGTAAAGATTCAATATACTCAGAGTTTGTGCTGATTACATTCCTATTTACAGTGGCGATGATACTTGAAATATTCAATATGGTTTTATAATTGAGAAATAATGAAATAGTATCAATTTATTTAGTTAGACAAATGTGTGACTAGTCGCTATTGATTTCCAAAGTAATTTTGATCAAAGTAATATGGAATTAAACATGCTATTCTGGTTCCTCTTTGAGCCTATCAACACCTAACATGTTGAAGCTATTGCTCATTCTACCCATTTATATCTGCACTCCATACCGTTCTTCCTCTCCTCTGGTAGATTGTGTAAGGCTTGAAACCTACTACTGAACGTCATCTTTAGTTCGCTGAAAATGGGTTGTAATAAATCTTGGTAGTATTGTTTATTCAACTGTTCAAGGCTTCTTTAGCTTTAGTTTTCTATTGACTATTTTTGGGTAATGATCTTGAGCTAGATCAGCTCCTGTTTTTTCATTACGTTTTGATAGATTTTCCGAACTTTTTAATTATGCATATGTGATCCATCTACTTTTCTATAGTGTGATCAGGTGAAACCCAAGAACTTTTGTGTATAAGTTCATGAAGTAGAGTATTGCCACCTCAGATCATTTTCTTGAAAATGTTTAAGTTTACTAATCTATAGGCAGATAGGTAGTATCATTGTGTCTAACGAGTCACCATCTTAACACTAAATCAATCCATTTTAGATATTTATCAAGTTTCAAAGCTATAACCCACGCTTGAAGTGTATCATCTTAGTAAATGAAAAATAACTTCTCGAATATTTGTGAACTATCAAATTTACTAAGTAAAGGTAGTTAAAAACTAAGGAAAAACATATTTATAAGTAATTAACAATAATATAGCATTTGATTGTCTGTTCTCGATGTATGTGCATTGCATTTCGAATATGTGGGAATCCTCGCAGTAAATGAAAATTAAAATGATCTCTTATACACATTCATTATATGATAATTCAATATGAAAATTGATATCAGTTTAAAACAATAAAAATAAAGATAATTTACTAAACCAAATTACAAATAACAATCCTAGATCTATTGTAGCATTAGGTGTATTTTTATATCAATTACTTACCTACGCCTGTTATCACTCATGGAGGAGCATAGGTCGTTCACCATCATTCTCTATCCAACTTTAAACCAAGCAATCCTTCCCAGTTGTTTTCATTTGCTATTGATCCTTTTCAAGTCTGCTTCCAATGTATTTTCATAGTGTAAATCATAAATGTCTTTGATAACAGATGAAATCATCTGATGATATCTGGAAAGGTAACAACTTATTGAATTCACCTGAGTGTTTTGTGGCGATCTATGTAGTTAACAAAAAGGATCAAAAGATCAAAAAGAGGATCAGAATGCACCTTATAGTTGTATGCTTTTAGGACCCTACAACACTGGTCATCTGTAATTCGTTAAGAAATGGAAACTAGAATATTAGGATCTATCATATACTTTTTTATGGAAAGAATGGACAAGATTATCTGTGTTTACATATATATATATATATATATATATATATATATATATATATATCTATATACATATATACATATTCTATCTTTGAAATTTCCACTTAGAAGTTATAAATGAACATTCAAACTAAACAGCTGTATATCAAGTTAATAGCTTAACTCTAATACCTAATAGGTGATTGAGATTACAATTTGTAATATTATGTAATATATGAACTAAGTAGAAATTTGTCCATCATAATTAATACAATGTGACAAATATGAGTTTATCATCTACTACCTTATCCTCAACGAACCCAACGGTTAATTTTGTATCATTACCAATGTTTGACTTGATAATTTCAAATACGTTATACATTGAGTATATTGTTATCAATAACACGATGATATATTCGTGTTTTCTCAGTGAATAGAAATTAGAATCCTTAGAGTTTCCGGACGTATTTTAAGCCGCTTCTTCAAAGAGTAAATCAATAACCGAGTTCGATTACCACCTTTTATCTATTTTTGTAATTAATATCTACAAGAAAAATGGTACAATATTAAAACTGTTTTCTTTGTGGCACTTGTTTTGAGGATATGGAACTCAAATCCCAGAGGTTGAGCTTCAGCTTTTATTTGACTTAACTTCAGATTTGATAAACATTTATCACAGATCTCGTATACAACACAAAATCGCCTGAGAACGATCAACGCTCTTTGCTTAAAAATGCAGTTAAAGATTTATGGTTGAGAGATTTTCTCTAATAAGTACTGTTGTTTGACGAATTGATTTCACACGTCCTTTTTAATATCCCCGGTGGCAAATAAGAATAATTGACCCACCATATCGATAACATTTATCCTGAAAACATTTTACTACTAACAGTAGTAAGACACTTTAAGGACAAACAATCCGGTCCTTTGGTGTAAACTTCACGTTTGCAAATGCATCTTTAAGAAAACTATCTGAAAAGATTATCTTATATGAATATGTATATTCTTTTAGAAATTCTTAAAGATTTATTACTATTATACACCGACAGAGTTGATTTCTTAATTCAGGATGAACATTTTTGACAGATTGGTAGGGTTTTTATGAGTAGTCTTTTAGGTCCATTATTAGCGGATATGTTAGTCATATGTCAAAATTTATCTGAGGGCTTAATTGAAAATGTATTCTTTTATAAGAAATAAGTGAATGGTACATTTGTGACGAAACGGAAGCCGGAAATTATTTTTTAATTAAACTTGGCATTTTAGAATCATAATACATTAATTTAAAGAGAAGAGAAACAACTAGCTTCCCTTTTTAGATATGCTTATGAGTAGAAAACGAGATGGTTCAACCAAGAAAGTTTGTCTAGAGAAAGCCTACATGGACAGGATAATATCTTAGTTTCCACGGTTATTTTCCAGTTCATTTTGACCGGGACTTGGTCAAAATGCCACTCAATAAAGATGATTATATTTGTACAGAAACAGTGTTAGAGAAATGATATCCTGTAAGGTTTATGAGCTAAAAAAGAGCACAGTATGTTAATACCTGGTATACTCTTGATATTGGAAAAGCTTGTTTACAGTACCCTACAGGAGAGAATTCAAATAGCCTTATGTTGAATAATAAGGTTAAATCAGCAACCAGTAGGACGCACTGTGCAGAAAAGGTCATCATTAATAAAAATCAAGTTCCTTATTTGATAGTAAACGTATAATGAATGTAAACCATCATATCACGTCCCACTGTGTCTACCAATCTAAATGTGTGTATTTGAACAGAAACATACGAAGGATTAATCGTTATTTCCAAACTACGTTGTTTGAACATCTATCAAAATGGGTACACAAACAAATAAAATCAAACGAAAAACACTCATTTTCAGTTGCCAAACACATAAATGGAGAATGTCATAAGACTGTTCTTCACTCAGCCTCTGTGGTTTTATATAAAAGCTGTCTAATGAGAATAGTGTTTGTCAAATTCCTTCCCATACAAATGTTCAAACACTCCCTTGTGTGCTCAAATATACTTTGAACTTATACTCAACCTACCCCGATAATATTGATTTATTATCCAGAATGATATGATTCACATTGGGTTTTTTATTATCATTGTTCTCCTCGTACCTTTTGACTTGTCTATTTGACTTTTATTTTTCATATATAAATGCCTTGGCAAGTAGAAACATGGTCAGATTGTTAAAATATATTTCGTTAACATATCAGATGGTTCTGATGAACTTCGTCTCCTCATTATTAGAATACCTATTTATTTTAACACTGGTGGATACAATATACTTTGTCATTAACAGGATAAATGTTATATTATTTCATTCAGAAAATATTATTTATTATATAGAACTGAATAGAATTCATTGGGGATTTTATTTTGTCCCATCTCAAATGATAATTGTGAGCGCCCTATTTTCTGTTTATTCTTGAACTATACAATGGTATTTCCAAATGATTATTGCAAAAGTTATAGTAACCTAGGTCCATATAGTTACTAAGAGACAGTAGTATTTAATGACAAAATAAAAATGTATGTTCGTGTTACATCTAATCACCAGTCTTTTCAAAAACAATCTATCATATAAAATGTAGTAAAGGACATTTTAAATTCAGTCAGTTAACAACATCTAATAAATACAAGTATGTTATATTTAAACTAAACCTAATAGATCTGTCATACCATAAAAATGGATTAAACTGTGGATCACATGACTTATTCACGTAAAATTATAGTGTCTTCTGGTTTATGTATTTTTTTATTTATATAAACACTATAATGAGGACCTGTATGTTTCTTAATGTTAGCAGTACCTATAGAATGCATTTGCATTTAGCATTATGATTGATATGAATTTGTTTTATAACTTTTAGAATCCAATTCTGTTGATTTAATCTTATCTTGCTAATTAAATCGTTCAATTATAATGTGATAAGCTTAATGATGACACGTAAACCATTCCCAAAAACTCCACACTGTTAACAACATTTGTTTTTATTGGTAAGCAGAGATGGATAGTGGCTAGCAG